>NW_027468598.1:20676467-20771467 GCF_046254945.1 Alosa pseudoharengus | reverse complement strand
CTTTGTTACACTTCAAAGAGGATGCGTTTATGGTACGTCCTTGTGCATGTGTGTGCATGTGCATACTGTATGTGTATATGCCCTTGTCTTTATGGGTGTGTGTGTGTGTGTGTGTGTGTGTGTGTGTGTGTGTGTGTGTGTGTGTATGTCTGTGTGTGAGTGAGTATCTGTTTGAGTGTGCGTGTGTATTTTAGCTGTATGTGTGTATGTCTGTGCTGTGTGCATGTGTATCTGCATATGCCCTTGTATCGTATCCTCTCCCATTGAGCTGAACTCAATAACCCTTGCCAGCCCTCATCTGTCCCGTTCTCCTCTATCTGTATCTGAGCTGTGGCTTGAAAGAACACAGCAAGAACAGTGCTGAGATCAGTGTGGGTCGAGTAAATAGCTGCGGGTATGTTTGGCAGGGCTTTAGGGTCACTGATGGAAGTGAGTGTGCTGGTTTAGGGGCTCCACCACAGGAGTAGGAGGAGGTTTTTTTTGAGGGGTGGAGGGGGAATGTGTGTGTGTGTGTGTGTGTCTGTGTGTGTGGGGGGGGGGGGGGTGTGGGGGGTCACGCAGGAAGTCTCGTGAGACGGCAGGGGAAGTGTGTAAGCTGAACCACGGGACGGAGGGGGCAGGAAGCGAGTGATGGATGAAAGGCAATCTGCAGCTGAGGGAGAAGTTAATACACAGCCCCTCACTGGAGGAAGGAGGGAGCCAGAGAGAGAGAGAGAGAGAGAGAGAGAGAGAGAGTGGCAGGAAAAAGACAGTTAGGAGATAATACACAATCATTACCTCTTGGAGTAGATGAAGTGAGTGAGAGGGGGGGTAAAGGCAGAGAAATAGTCAGTAATGAATGAGAGAATAGGGGGAGAAGAGTGTATGTGTGTGTGTGTGTGTGTGTGTGTGTGGCAGGGGGGCTGCTCTGAGAACAGAGGGGAGATTTGGAACAGGCTTCAGCAGTGGCGAGCTGAGTGGTCAGCTCTCCCCACAGCTCCAGGCGTGGGAAAGGGGAACCCAGTGCTTAGTGAGAATCACAGGCAATTACTCTTCCCAACGGAAACAACCACTTGGCTTGT
Source organism: Alosa pseudoharengus (assembly GCF_046254945.1). Classification (NCBI taxonomy): domain Eukaryota; kingdom Metazoa; phylum Chordata; class Actinopteri; order Clupeiformes; family Clupeidae; genus Alosa; species Alosa pseudoharengus. Next base: position 20,770,406 of record NW_027468598.1, on the reverse strand, counting down.
AAGCGTGTGTGTGTTTGTCTGCCTGTTTCTATATTCACAAGTACAAATGTAAATATGAGTGTATGCACGTGCAATGAGGTACTCACTCGTGTGACTATCTCATCTACAAAATGCATATCGGAACGTCACATATTACCAACTGTCCCGTATTTCCAACCTCTTACGTGTATGTGTCACTTAATATTCATTTCTATACAAACCAAGACGGCGGATTCCTAAGGAAACAGGCACCCACACCATAAGTGTATCCAGGGCCGGAGTGGGGCCACTTTTCAGCCCGGGAGTTTCAGGCCCAAGACCGGCCCACGTTTTCCATAGTGGTGGAAATTGGATAAATGAAGCAACATTTCAGATCTTACTATCCTGTAGTTTTTATTAGTACCATGGTTCAACAAATGTGTAAAGGTTATATTAATTCACTTCAACTGAGAAGTTAACTAAAAATATTCCACTATTCCACAAGTTAACAAAAACAGAAAGAAAGACAGAAAGAAAGAAAGCCTTTGAAATGTAGCCTATCCCACGCTTCCAGGCATTGAACTAATGTTTAGGCTACATGTTTTTTTGCATGGGTAGGCTATATTGTTGTTTGGTGATTTAGCCTACTCCTTTACTACACCCTCTTCTAAGCAAACAAGGCATATAGGTTCATCATGTAGCATACATATTTTGCTCTTTCTTACATTAAATAACTTTAATTTATCCTCTCTACTTGTCCCTGTAGTCATGGCCTCCTCATCACTAATTTCGGGCTCATCATTTTCAGTGGTCGACTGGTTGATCTGCTGCTCAGAGGCTACAATTTTTACCGCATAGGCCTACACAGATCAAACTTCAGTTTTATTATTAATATTTGCACACTGCAAAGTCTATGAATCGAATACAAAAGGCTAATATTTTAGGAAATGTAATATGTTGCTTGCAAATAGCTTGACAACGTAACAAACGTCCAATATTAGCCCAATAACTGCTAATAGCCTAATCATTGCCTATAGGCTATCTCTCTTTACCAGTTGCCTGGCCGTTTCAGTCCCTCCTAGCCTCTTTCTACCATCCATCCTTCCTGACGCTTATGGCTACTGTAGGGCCGGCCCGGCTATCCGTATCTGAGAAAACTTTTTTGGAAAAGACGGGCTATATGGACCCAACCAACTCTTTTTGGGAGGGGAGAACTCCCTCACACGGTAGGCTACAACCCATGCAGAGGCAACGGTGCCATGCACAGAATGCGGAACGTGTAGCCTACTTTAAGAGAAGTTAGACTAAAGTGACAAATGTCAATATTTTTTTCCTCGACCGGCCCAAAAGTGAAGCGGCCCACCGGGAATTCTCCCGATTCTCCCGATTACCCACCCCGGGCCTGAGTGTATCTAAATTAGCTATGTACCAAAAATTACATTTTACCGTAACTCGAAGAGCTGTAAACTGTGTTGTAAGGCTGCATGTACAAATCCGCTTGGAGCTCCAGTGGAATTTTGATTTGCGATGAGAATTCTCGGTCTCACTGTTGATGTGCCAAAGGTTGGGAATAGGCCCAGCACTGAACTCCGAGCATGGTAAACAAAATCGGATATTTCAGGCAGTAAAAGCTCCGGTAAGAACAAAACTAGATTTTGTTCAAATCTAGACACCTATGGCTACTGAAAAATGTAAGGTTCATTTATTAAATGTTATTCTGAAGTATTAAAAAACATTGTTGTTTTAGAATTTTTGAACTAAATGGTTGGTAATTAGCACGTTTACGATACATAAGTGTGTTTTTTTTTTTTTATCATATACTTTATCTTACTGTGTGAGCATTTGTGTAGTGTGTAGTGTGTGTGTGTGTGTGTGTGTATGTGTGTGTACTACTACCTCTGACCCCTGGATGGTGACTCTTTGAAATCTGTGTGCCAGCCCAGAGCCTGTAGCTCTGAGGTGGTCTCTCTCTCTCTCTCACTCAGGCCCTGTGGTGCTGCCCCGTCTAGACAGGTGCTCTGTGGGGCTGGCTCAGGGGCCACACGGCATCTGCTGCTGACAGGGAGACTCGCCAGAAATCCTCAACACCTGCACCCCCCCATACACAGGCACCACACACACACACACACACACAAACACACACACACTCTCTCAGAAAGCACCGACTTTTACATTCCCTGGATGCCTTGTAGGTTCAGTTTAATAATAGACCAGGGAGCTCTCCGCTAACGTCTCCCCACTAGGGAGAAAACAGCTTACTCTGTGCTTGAACTGTGAACTTACATGTGTCCTCTCGCGTGGGTGATACGGACAAATGTGCGACCCCGAGGTGTCACCAGGGTGAAAGTGAGACGAGACCAAAGAGACTTTCCCATGGGAGAGCAGACGGGGACGCCGCCATGCCTTTGAAGACCGCCCGCAGTATATAACCTTGAAGGCCTTCATAAAAAGGCCCAACTACTTTCAATTCATTGAAGACTTCTTAGGGAAGGGTATAAATAACGTGTGATGTATTAAATAGCCTGGGATGGACTTAATCAGGCAGCGCGTTGAAGTGACAGTAATGCACAGGGCTTATTAAAGAGAGATGAGGGTGTGACAAGCGTGCGCGACGCAGCCAGGCATTCGGCTGACGACGCAGAAGCCTGACGAGCGACGACGCCTTTCTCCTCGCTGTCAGCCGGAGAACAAACCGCACACCCTGGCTTCCTGGAGCCGTCCCAGAGGGACGCAATGAAGTGTCTGTGATGCTTTATTTGCATCTTCATCCTCCTCTTCCTCCTCCCCAGCTGTAAGGAGGAAGGCGTCCATAATTAATTTGGGAGTTAATTAATTTGGGGGTTTCAGTGAACTGCAGGGTGGCAGGGATGGTTGGCAGGGATTTTGGGGCGGGGTGGGGAGTGGGTGCGTGTGGTTCTGAGTGGCACTCTGGGGGTGGAGGAGTAGGTGGCACCGTGCCACTGTGCCACGTGGAAGGCAGTGGGCACGAGGGGGATCTTAACGAGCGCTGACTGTCCCGGGGAGATAAGCCAGTTAGCGCGCCTTCCATTAGCTCTCAGAGAGACGGGCGACAGAGGGCCAGTCAAACACTGGCAGAGATGGCGGCATTGGCGGGGACAGGACCTGTCACAGGAAGTCAGTGAAGAATTTACAGTACAGGGTTCACCTCAGGGTACTCTCAGATGCACACACAGATAAACATAGAGATTTAAATAAGACTTAATATCAGTGTACAGTGGTCTGCATCTAGTGAGGTACTCACTGGATGTCTATGAATACTAAACATTACTTCATAGTGTCATAGTCATACAGTATATTGTTATGGACATTTCCATTGCAGTCTCATATGGATACATTTACATGCAAGGGGAACAGACAGCTGCATCACTGCAGCCCACTTCAGGGCTTTACCTTGAGCAAGAAGAGACAAACATAGATGGTACTTTTGGGCATGAGGTTACTGAAAGACATTAACAGTAATATGAAAAAGTTACACTAAACAGTCAACACTAAATTGTATACTTTAATCAAATCTTCAAGCTCATTAATGTTTGGTCTGCTGTCTGAAGCTCCAGTTAGTTTCACAGCTCCTGTTTCTTATAGATATCTAACACCCCAGTGTTGCATGGCAAGTGACCTTACCGGGTCACTCTCTGGACCTCCTGTTTCCCACCTTTCACCAGGCTGTCTTCAGCAGGCTATCACATTGCCCTTCTCTCTCTCTCTCTCTCTCTCTCTCTCTCTCTCAGTCTGGGATTAACAAGTAATTATAGCGGCCAACAAAACGGCAGGCTCTGCTTTCTCCCCTCTAACACTAAAGCTCGCCATGCTCGTAGGGGCAACAGCTGCGGTGGCTCAGCAGACAAATAAAAAAAGATGCGACAGGCTCAGCTCTCTTTCTCTCGGCCGTCACATTAGCACTTGTGTGTGAAAACCATGCTGAAGCCCATGGCATGCCCACTTGCTATTCCACTGCCCCCCCCCTTCCACACACACACACACACACACACACACACACACACACACACACATATACACACACTCACTCACTCACTCACACAGCCCCCTCTCCTGTCCAGGCAGCATTTTACGGGCATCTGTGGGGGCTGGGGGAGTGGGGGTGTAACACAATGCCCCAGGAGCTTAGGCAGTGATATCATTCACCGAGCTCTGGACTGACAGCTCTCCATCCAGAGTCCACTCCACTCTGCTCAGCTAAGCACTAAAAGGAGGGGGAGGGTGGGGTTCTGATTCTGCTGCGTTTCACCAGATCACTGTAGTGGATGGGGTGTGTGTGTGTGTGTGTGTATGTGTGTGTGTGTGTGTGTGTGTGTGTGTGTGTGTGTGTGTGTGTGCGTGTGTGTTGAAGGGGTGGGGTGGGAGGGGGGCTTGCAGTGCGGTAATGCACAAGTCTGGAGTATTTATGACCCTTTCACTCGCCTATGCGCTTGACTGAGACATGTGGTGGAGTGCTTTAGCAAGGGGGGAGTGTTCATCGTGCAGCACAAGGGATCAACTTTGCCAAGGCAGCGGTGGGCAGATTTGCATAGAGGACGGAGGTGGTTTCAGAGATGCAATAGGAGTACTTGTGTCTAAGCACAGACGGCGTGACCATTAGCAGTATTTATGACGGTGGCACTATTTATGACTGGCTCTTAGAGGGGGACGTGTGAAAAGTGCCTTTTTTACAAAAAAGTAATGGTGCGTCCATGAATAGCATATTGCGTCCGTTTCCCTCTATGTTTACTTCTGGGACTCCAGCATGGAAATGTTTATGCTCATATTCACATTAACATAACTCACTTAACACTTAAGCATTATGTTGTTGTCAGTTTTCCCAAAGCTGTAATACTCATAAACTAAAGCAATACAGTTATGCTTTTGGGCTGGCTTATTGGGTTGGGTTGTTGGGTTGGGCTGTTGGGTTATCACACTGTTGGGTTTTCACACTGTTGGGTTCTAGTGTTGGGTTTTCACACTGTTTGCTGAACATACAGTTGGCCTCCACCAGCAACCATGTACTGTATTGTAGTCTGTGATTAGTTGACTTATATACAGTACTGCTCAAGTATTTTTTTTCATCTTACTGTGAAACAGCAGCCCCCAGCCAACCCAGCTGAACCCATGAGCACATAATAGCCACATGAGTACTCCACCACTACTACACAGGCAGTGCTAGCCATTGGCTGACATCCCAGTGAAGTGCTAAATGGAATAACAGTAACCAGTGCCCTCTCCATCGCTAGTCCCCAGCGGATTCAGCCTCCCACAGCCTCCTCTCTGTTTGGCCTGCTTCATCCAGGGGCCAGTGAGCGCATCTGCATTTGGCCTTAACCTCACCCCCCTCGTCACCCTGCCTGGCTGCCAGCGATAAGGCTCAGTGCCCACTATGGGGCAGGCATGGGGATGGGGCAGCCTGCCAGCTTTTCTCAGGCATCCCAAATACCCCACCACCACCACCAACCCACCCTCCACCACCTTCCGTCTGACTCAACGCCCCCTCATTCAGAGGCTTTGATCACATTCAGCAATGACTGGGCTAACCTCGCTTCAACTCTGCTCAACGTTGACCCACAATCACCCCGAAAAGCTGAGTAGACAGCCCCCCCACACACAGACATATACATACACACACACATACAGACAGACACACACACACATACAAAGAAATCTGTCATCAGCACCACTCAGCACATCCCTACTCAACATGTCACCCCCCCCCCCCCCCCCCCAAATTAAAGTTCATCACACACACACAAGTTGTAAAGGCCAGAGTGAATGCCGTCACTGGTGGATATATTCAGGCTAAACTCCTCACCCCAAGGGAAACACGGGCAGCTCTTCAAACCCCCAATCACTACAACCCTCTACTCACACAAACACACACTCACACTTTCAGACAAACACACCCTCTCAACACAACCTATGTGACACACATACCAGTGGCTCTCTCTCTTACTGCTTCCTTCTCTTTTAACCTCTCTCTTCCTCTGTTGTTCTGCCTGAACTTGAACCAGGGCTATCCAACAGCATGTATACCACCCCCCCCCCCCTCCACCCCAAACGCGCACACACACACACACACACACACAGACAGACTCATTATGATGCTATAGGGAACAGCCCTAAAGGACACAAGCAACAGCCAGAGCTCTCACTGATGAATATTGTTGATGATGTTTTCTGCAAGCAGAATGATGAATTACTGTCTGCAAAAATGCCATTGATATATCACTTTTACAATAAAGAACCTCAGGTCAGTGTTTTGCATTGCAGACCCACAATTATTGATAAGTGCAAAACAAACTTTGTAAGCCAACACTCCAAAACAGCCACTTACACTGATATGCAATGTGTTGTTCCAGGTTTTTTTTGTCTTGATAAATGAATGGGGACAAGGTTTTCCCTCAGCGTGTGTTATTTTAAAACTGAACCATTCCCACAGTAGTGATTAATGCCTGCCACCCATACACACACACACGGAATGAATGAGGTGGGTTGCCATCTGAAGGGCATCTGCATTACTCTGACAGCAACTGAGTGGTCCTCTGTGTTTGTGGGGTCGCAGTCCAAACTCACTGCTGAGTTGGAGCCGTCCCATCCAGTCGGCTGATGAAAGCCTACTGTACGTGTAGACAGGGTTGCATCAGTCAAGACGTGTGAGAAATACACACATACCGTATGTATAAGTAAGTGCAGACAGAAATAAACTCACATGCTGTGTAATTCCCACACACACACACACACAAACAGTGTAGAAACCCAAGTACACCCACACACAAATATGGATACACACACACATGCATGCACACACTCTCTCTGGCCTACCGACTCACACACACAAACATTTATATTTCTTTCTCCTTTGCAATTTCCAGTTTTTTGGCGAACACAGTTTATACGTTTCTTTTCCTTGTTCTCCCTCTCTCTCCATCCCTCCTTCATACACACACTCATTCGCAGTCACTCTTACACACACACTCACAATCTGTGTCTTACACACAGAGACGTGAGTCTTTATGAGCGCCCTGACGTAGCCCAACTGGAACATGTGTTTTTCATCCACTCACGTGTGTGGCTCTAGCCCAGCTGACGCACGCACGCACACACACACGCATTCACACACACACACACGCACGCACACATTACAGTCTCCTCTGTGTCTAAAAAAAATGAGAACCACATGGACAACAGTTTCTCTCACACACAGAGAAACACCCACTAACCTACAATGCATTCACACACACACAAATACACCCATCCTCTCTCTCTCACACACACACATAAACCTAAAGATACGGAAACACTGCTTCCACCCATCTTTTTTATTAGTCAACTACAATAACAGTGAAAGTAAAACAAATGTCTGTTGGTGTTTTTCATTTCATTTACTTTTGCAGTGAATTTCATTGTGTGTGTGCTTTTGAATGCTGCTGTTTTTATGTGTGTATATGTGGGATATAATGTGAACTTGAGCTGTACTCCCCTGTACACAAGAAGAGTTATGTGTCTCTCCGTGTTTGCTTATCAGTGTGTGTGTGTGTCCATGTCCAGTGCAGTGGAAGAGGCAGGGATGAGGAGAACTGGGAGTGACACAGTACCTCCACCAGGTTTCTGAGCTAATGGTGGCCACGCTCTTCTGCTGTCAGCTAAGATAACGTCACTGTTCGCCAACTCCACCAGGTCTCAGATGTCCCTCTCTCTCTGTGCGTAAGTACTTGTGACGGAGTGCTTATTTGTGTGCACTTGTGTGTTTGCACTTTGCAGGTCTCTTTCTGTGTGCATTATTGGTTGTGTTGTGTGTGTCTGTATGGATTTGTGTACGTGTCTATTTGTGTCTTATTTCCCACAACCCAATCTCCTTTCAGCAGATTACAGGAGGGGACATGTCATGAACAAATTAGTCCGTATTGTCCAGTGGTAGACACCCTACAGTGTTATGCCAGCGTGTCCAGAGGTCTCCAACAGGATGGGGGAGGGCTGGTGTCACTTGCTTTAAAGATGTGAAACCCTGATGGGAATATCACCTCCATTATGGGGCAGACCGCAGACAAGCATCATAACGTATATATACGAAAAGGTGCTGTTACAAATCTATGGCGCCACATTCCGAATCTCCTTCTGGATTATACATTAGACTTGAGTCTGCCTTGTCAAGATACAATTTTATTTATTTACTTTTCTTTGAAGCCCCAACCATAACCTAGTTTTCATGGTCACACCGGCACACACATACATCTGCTCTAACTGCAGTGACACCCCCCATGCCTACTACCTAAATCTATCTTTAATTAACTCATCCATCTCTCCAATCCATCATCTTGACACTAACCACTTACTCGGTTTGGGCTGGATGGCTCTTCCAGATTCTTTATGTGTATTAGCAGAGGGAGGCTCTGACTGCCAAAATGCAGTTACGCTCCTGTAATTGAACACATTCTTCAAAACTTCTCGACTGGGACCAGTCCTCTTACCAGACCTCTTACAAAAAACTTTATCAGTCTGCACATAATTGAAAAGTACACCAAGATATGAGTTGCATTTACCAACATGATTAAACCGTAATCTAGAATATTCCATGGAAAAGGTGATATACCAAGCACAAGCTTATGATGGAGAAAGACCAAGGAAGACTGTTCCTAGGTATTTTTCACAGTTACATTATGTCCTTGGCTGTTTTGTGCATTTATTTTAGCACCCTCCTCCTCCTGCATGTGCGGCTTCATGGGGCTGGCTGTTGATTGGCTGAGTGAGCTCCCTGGAGCGAGAAGTGTCAGACGGTGGCGACAGGACGCCAGCCAGGCTGGGCAAGTTACGTGCCGTGCACACTCACCGTCATCGATCCACGCTCCTGTGTTCCAGAGTGCTAATTCACTGACTGCTGACTGCACAGCTCTCGGTTTATAGAGACCGAGTCCATTCTGCCTTGATGCATCAGTCCGGGAAAGAACCTTTCCCCCACACTAACGTGCACACACACTCATCGACAATGACAGAAGTGTGCACGCACACACACACTCTATCTGTCTTTGACACAATCACACGGTTTAACACACACCTTCTAACACACTCACACACGCTCTCCTCTCTAAGCAGCTGTCTCATCAGTCTTATGAACTGCACTGTCCCTTGGCACCAGTCACCCCCTTTTAGCGAGTGTCCGCTGTGCGACTCCACACTTCCCGTTAAGCCACATGCTGCTTACAAAGCGAGTGCCTGCAGCACTGTCGTCGGACACTCCCGTCGCCCGTAATAGAGAGGGCAGGGGTCATGACCCCTAGGGGGAGGTCCTTGTGGGAAGGAGAAGTGAGAGGGAGGACCTGAGCCTCACAGCTGTTTGAGGGTGAGAGGGCGGTGAGTGTGAGTGTGCATGTGTGTGTCTACGCACTGTGCAATTTCCCCTTGAGGATCAATAAAGTATCTATCTATCTATTTTGTGTTTAAGGGCATTTGTATGTAAGTGTGTGTGTGTGTGTATGTTGCTTTTTGTATGGACATATACACCGTTATGTCTAACTAGTGAGTTGGTTGAAATGTGTGTGTGTGTATGTTTGGCTACAGTGTATGTGAACATGTGAACACATGCACGTGTATGTGTGTACCCATTAGAAACTTCATGTGAATATGTGTGTGTTCACACAAGTGAGTGAGTGAGTGTGTGTGTGTGACAACTTGCTGAGCGGCAATCCTGTGGCTGCATTCCAGGCATGACCTTAGGCAGGTTGGGCCACTCAGACACTCAAAGCCACATTCATCCCATGGAGACAGCTGGAACCCGGGAAAACTTTCCCCGTCCAGACTGAGACTGGACCGTTCCCCCTACACAGCACACACAGGCCATTACACACAACGTCACATAATGTCCTGCCTTAGTTGGCCTGCGGTGGGTCGATAAGGCTTCTGTTCTTAATGTAGTTCAGGACCAGTGGATGGTATTTTGGACATTAGTTGAGTATCAGTGCCAATTTAACTGTTCAACACAGGTTTACAAGTATACAAAACACACACACACAGATCGGCAATACACATACAAACACACACACGTGTGTATGCACCCATGTCTACAAACATACATACACAACAGAGCTTTCTATCTCTAAGTTACAATTTTGTAATCAGTGACAGCCTCTCTCATTCCCAGATTTCTAACTACACACACACACACACACACCCACAGGAGCCACAACCCTTCCTAAAAGAGCCATCCTAACTTATCTCAGGCTGTGCTCTCCTGATCTGCTGATAGCACACTCTGTCTTTTTCAACCCCCTCCGCATCACCCTAGCTGACCCCTCCGGCTGTTATCACGGGGTATTTTCACAGGCCGCTTCCATGGTAATCCCCCTTGTCTCTGCCCTCTGTCTCCCCAGAGATGAGGTCAGGAGTGGAGCTGAGGGGGACAGCATGTCTGTCTGTCTGTCTGTGGGCTCTGTCTTTGGGAGAGGAGATCCAGTTCTCTGGGCTAAGTGGCGGTGGATCTACAGTACATGACACAGACGCGGAGGGTGTTGTGAGTGTCCTCAAATAACACACATGCACACACAAACATATTCAATGCACATTCACAACACACACACACACACACACATAAACATATTCAATCCACATTCACATACTCACACAAACATATTCAATCAACATTCACAACACATGCACACACTCAAAAACTTAAACACACACACTCACAGTGGTGTTATCAAACGTCACAAACATGAACACAGACACATAAACATGTACATGCAAAAACTATAATTCACACACTTAAATGCTACCACTTTCATGTGTGTCTGTGTATGAGTCATGAGTGTGTGTGTGTGTGTGTGTGTACAAGGCTGAGGCAGGTCAGCAGATCAGTGCACAGAAGACTGATGCATTGTGACAGTGTTGTGGCAGGGGTCGCTCTTCCGTGCATCAAGCACTGCAGCCATTCACACGGGGATCTCACTGATTCCACTGGCCCAGACGGTGTGTGTGTGTGTGTGCCTATCTGTGTGTGTGGGTTGATTGCATGAATGTATGTGTGTGTTTTAAGTCTTGGTAGGCACGTGTGTGTGTGTGTGTGTTTTAGTGTCTTTATGCATGTGGCTAAGCATGTCAGCGTTTGTGTTTGCATATCCAGTGCAATGATGCAATGCAGCCTCATGCATGCGTGAGTGTATTTGAACAAATGTGTGTGTAAGAGTAAAAAAAAAAAAGGTGTCAGGCTTCAGTGGGATGTTTGGATGGTGGATGGCTCTGTCCGGTTACAGCCATTCTGTTTTTCTGTCTCCTTTTAAATCCCCCAGAGCCATCTCTATCTTTCCTCTCTCCCTCCCTGCCCGCTCCCTTCCCCTGTATCAACATCTCCCCCTGTGCAGTCCCACCCATCGGCCCACTGCCCCTCTCTGTGGTATTTCCGGGCCACTCCGAGCCCCAGGGGGACCCGTGTTTTGCTCCGCGGCCATGTGCCGAGGCCCTCGGCGTGGGAACGGTCTTTGGCATTCCTGGGCCACTCTCTGACCTCACTGAAGAAGCCTCTGTGCCGGCCTGGGGGCTTGCTGTGCTGGCCTGAGACGCCGGGGAAGGGTGTGTGTGTGTGTGTGTGTGCACATGGTGGTGGCTGCGGGGGGGTGGGGGGGGAGGAAGTCCGCTCACAGGGCTCAAACACATGAGCTGGGAGAGCTCCAGGGCTCACACAGACATGCACAGATACATATGCACACACACACACAGGCAATCATGTGATATGTGCACATACAGATATCCTACACAGTATATGGGTCAATGACCCCCCCCCACCCCCGAAACTTTTGGTTGTGTCATCTGACATTTTTTGGGTGGTGAAAATGCAAATACAGTCTAAAAATGTAATAAAACCCCTGTAAATGTTCCACAGCCATTAAGACTTATTTAAACAGTCTTCCAACTTCAAACACATTTTTAAGAGCCTTATTTGTCAATGACCCACATGCACATGCCCCTAAACATATAAATGGTGCACAAAAACATACAAGCACAAAAATATACATGCAGAGAAACACACAAACCGCATACTTGGAATGCCCACACACCTGAATGAACAATCAACCTTGCCATATGTGTTCATGTGAATGCTTGCGTGTGAGCTATATGTTCCGCTATCCTGCTGTGACACCACTTCAGGCAGAGCTTTTAAATGTGACAGAGCCTTCTAGAAGGGGTCAAGAGAGGGCAGCTCTTCAGCAGAATCATGATTTGATTACTTTTTTTTATTGTTGTTTCGCTGAAGGCCACTTCTGCAGGATCTCAGATCTTAACGTGATTAAATGAAATTGGAAGTGTTGACATGAGGAAGCCCTGGGGCTACTGGGGGCAGTCTTTGTTCAAGTGCTAATTAGAATCATCAAGTGACATGCATCATTACATCAAGAGCTCGTAAGACTACACTCAAAAGAACCCCCCTCCCCCCTTTACTGACAGACTACAGACTACTGTTTAGGGGAGCTCGATGGTGTTTTAAGCCCGCAACGTCGTCTTCCAGGCAGCGCCCATCGTCGACTTAAAGGCACCTTATCCTAAACCTAACCCTAACCTTAACCCATGCCTAACCCTAGTGCCTTCCAGGTAGTGCTACCTTGAAGACAATGTTGGGGGCATAAAACACCAAGAAACTTTAGGGGATAAGATGAGATTAGGCGGTGCTACATTTGAAACAGAAAATGCAACACAGGATGGATTTCCCCTTTTAAAATGCAAGGCTGGAACGGAAAAATCAACTCTGAAAGTGCGTTTGGATAGAAGCCCAGTCTCCAAATGGAACATGGATTTCTTTAGACCCAGCGAGTACGACCACTGCTGCTGTTAGAATTTGAGTGGAGTTCAATCACGGTCCGCCCATCCGCATTCCTAGAACTGCCGGGCTTCACGCCAAAACTCGAACCATCCTCTCCTGCAGCAAAGGTCACCTGGCCCGCGCGTCCCTTCTGCAGACACTGAGGTCTTATTTTCCCACAAAACCTCTGATCCACTCGCTCCATAAATCTTACTGGGTTATGTGTTTGTTACTTGGCTCTGAGGCAGACCACACCTTGGCCGTGTGAACGAGGGGCACCTTCGAGAGTGGGCAAGCTGCTTCCTCTTGCAGCCCTCAAGGTGTTCCTGGGTCACGGGTGGAATGCCCCTGTCACAAGTTTCGGATTTAAACTGATTTGCTCTGGACCCATTATGCTGTCCCTGATCCCTGATGAATAGGAGCAGACGGACGAACCTATGCGCTCTGCAACTCTTTGGGCATTTTAGATAAACGCTAACTGGATAAGTGATAAATGAGTCAAGGGGAGATCTCAACACGATTACATTTGGTCATTAGGCAAGCATGCTGATCAATAGCTACGTACAGTTCAGCGGACGTTAAGGGATGTTATGTTTGTCAGTGCATGTCCTCGCTCTGGGAAATGAACCTCTGACCTTGATGCTGCTGTACTTCCCTGATGAGTGATGCTGATGTGGTTTTGAAGAGGATGATGGGAATGTCTTATCCAGAATGACAGATCAGAGGTGTTGCCACAGAGGCCTGTGTTCTGTATTTAATAAAGTCTATGAAATCAGCTTCTTTCCTCCCATCACCAGTCTAGCAACTGAATCAAATGGCATTTCACAGACATTCTTCTCTTTACTACTGCTACTACTAATACTACTACTACTACTACTACTACTACTACTACTACTACTCATTTAGTGGTGCACCAAACACAATATACACATTTTAAACATTTGTTATGCTCATGAGCTGATGTTTTCATATCATGTCATGCTGATCTGGCACGTTAAGCAGAGGTACATCCTATATCCTACAGTGAGATAAAAAAAAAAACCATGGCTGCAGCTTCCCACTATCCAATCCATTCATTCCACTTACCCCCCCTCCCCCCAATAGCTGCTTAGCTCAGGTAGGGCCTGGTCTCCTACCTCAGCACCTCAAAGCTCATTTGTTTCCCGATGAGCTTCATGACCTCATCACATCCATTACCACCACTGTGTCTGTAAATGAAGTATTGACTGATGCCCTGTGCTCTGCACCACTGCTCCCACGGGAGTATTTGTTTCCCAAGTAGAGTTATGGCGCTCAGCAGTTATATGGTGGTCCATTTGATTCGCATGGCTTGCCAGGATGGTCTCTGTGTCTCACTGTCTAAGATTTATATCTGGACCAGATGTTTTTGCACAATAAGGGGTTTTCCCTCATCTACTTTATATGCTAATGAAAGGTTAGTTGTTATAAAATAATGTGTACCACTAGTGGCCAGGTTTCAGAAGCGTCAAATTGGTAAGGCACAAGTACTGTATTCATTGCTACAGTACATAGAAAGAGCAGAAATGGCGGAAGTGAACAAAGCTATGATCATGAATGTGCAATTGAACAACATTGCATGCTTTTCTGTATACACGTTTATGTGAAGTTGCCTGTCAACTCTACTCTCTAAAATGTCTGGATAGGGAGATAGAAAGACAGAGATGGAGAGGAAAGACAAAGACCTCCCCCCATCCAGTCACCACATTGAGCTTGCGTGTACACTTACAAAGTTAAAATTACTTTGATTTATTTGTAGGGACCCTCCCCACTGTTTCAGGACCACAGAAGTGTAATGATATTTTGAGCCTTGTACTGTAAGTGGCTTAGAGTAACAATTTACTTTGATGCAGTGAGGTTGCCCTCATGACTATCGCTATTTTGTTGTAAGTGCATATTCCGGTCTTAATCAAAACTACTCCAGTTAACATTGTTTTTCATCCAAAAACAAACCCCTACGTTGGAGATGTCCTTTAAGTAGCAGATGTGTAATAATTGCTGTCAGTAATGACAGATAGAGTCAGGTTCAGCAGGAGTAATGAAAAAGATGCAGATGCTACCATGCTTACGCAATCACAAGCACAGCCCCAGACCCACAGACATGAGGAGACAGGGAGAGAGAACAAGAAAATGAGAAAACGAGAGAGAGAGAGAGAGTTTAGAAGAGAAGGAAAGGGACTGGGGCAGTGACCGTAAACACATCATCTGTTTCTTCTTCATGAGAGTGTGCTCCTGCACCGAGAGAGCAGGCATGCATTGCCATGTAGGTCTGTAAAGAGGGCTCAGATGATGTAGTGATTCTGATGGGGTAACTTAACTGTAAAATGCTACACTGTTGGTTAGGCCCAGAAATGCAAGTGTACTTAGAACCATAATCCAGAGGGATGCATTTTAGAGAAGACTTTGACAGGAAAATCCCCTTTACACATGCATACAGGCATTCACTTTTGCACACACCCACCCACAAAACAACCCACACCCACACTCACAAAACACACACGCTCGATCAAAAACACAGTGACATACATATCCACATACACACACAACACAAAACACACACACATGCGCAAAAACGTATAGATCAAACATACACTCACAAAACATACATTTGTGTCTGACACACACACACACACAGAGGTCCTTGCCCCCTGCCCCTATGCTATTGACATTAGCTAAAAGGGAGATAGTTTATGGGTGCTTATCTTAGCCATGAAGGTCACCCGGCAGAGGCACCTCAGGCCCTGCTGGTGGAGCCTGCAGAGAAGCTGCCTCCAGCTGAAGGCCAATAACCATGATGTTCATCATCCTTTACGCAGCACTCCACTGAAGGACACCACAGACATGTAAAGGGCCTGTCTGGAGTGGAGAGCTAACAGAGCTTAAAGAAGCACACATGACTGAGGGCAATAGACACCTTCCATGACAATTTTTGGCCAATTTAATATTTAAAAAATATGAAATTGTTGCAATTCATAAATGTACAAAAAAGCTAAATACTTCGGAACCATCCACAATTTAATTTGAGTATAAAGCTATTGTAAAATTAATTTCAATAATGGTTACTAATATATGACACCCGTACATAGTTATTTGTTCTGTTTCCTTTAATTTCTATTTTTTGGATGAAACAGGGGGTGCCATTGCCAGAACAAAAAACAAAACACCTAAAAACAAAGACACAAGAAGCCGAAGACATTGATAATAGGATTCTGTCTCAGAATACTGATGTTAATTTTGTTTGAACCTGGATTAAAGTGCAGCAGCCTCATCTGCTGGTAACTTCATTAACTGCAAACAATTAACAATATCGGTCACGTTCCCTCATTCAGGGAACCGTGATTAAAAACTCAATTTTTGTTACAATAGTATAACAACTCCCCTTTCACTCATACACACACCTCTCACACTCACCCACACACATCTCTCTCTCACACTCACACACACACAGAGGATGGGCTCCCCCACTGGCTCTCACAGCAGATGCTCTTTCTCTTTTCTCCTTGCAGGGGCCCCTGCTGCATTCAGGAGCAGGCAGCTGGGGTATGTTGAGGGCCCGCGGGGGAGGTGGGGGGAAGGGTGTGTTTCGGCCTCTGTGTGTGTGTGTGTGTGTGTGTGTGTGTGTGTGAGAGAGGACTGGAACGGTGAGGGAGGGGTTGCACTGGGGTGCAATGATTAATAATCTGGCACACTTCTGCACTAGAGGGAGGGCAGACCCCCGAGGCTATCAGACTTTTGATCCACGCACAAAGGCCAGCAAAGGGGCTGCCAGTTGGGGGATGGTGTGGGGGCTGGGGAGGGGGAGAAAGCGCCGTGTGCCGGACCGTCTTCCCTTGGGGTACGGCAGGCAGGCGGTGGACAGACAGCGGGCCTTGGGGGCGTTTATTAGTATGCTTATGTACAGTTTGTTTGGGGGGAAGGAGTCTCTTAAGCATGTGTACAGGAGGAGGTCAGAGTGAGCTGTGGTGGGAGACAATGTATTTGTGTGTGTGTGTGTGTGTGTACTGTATGTGTGTGTGAGTGTCTGCGTCTATGAGTCTGTGTGTGAATGTGTTTGCATGTGTGTGTGTCTGCATATGTGTGTATGTGTTTGCATGTGTGTGTGTGTCTGCATGTGTGTGTGTGTGTCTGCATGTGTGTGTGTGTGTCTGCAGATGTGTGTGAATGTGTTTGTATGTGTGTGTGCCTGCATATGTGTGTATGTGTTTGCACACATGAGGCGAAGGGGCCTGTGGGCCGTGTGTTCTTTGTTAGCCATGTGCCCGGCGTTACCCCTCTGACAAATGACCGTAGCTAATGCTGCATGTGTACAGCTTCTCAGTTCGAGCAGCTCATGTGATACAGGCGCTGCTAATCCTGGGAGCCCATTGTGATTGATGAGGGATGGCTCGCCCGCTCTCTCAGACTGTGTGGGCTATGAGTAGTCTAGTTCTCATACGGGCTCATCTACGCAGGGAGGCTATTTATTTCTATTCAGTGTTAGTCATACTTGACTGGATCTTGCTTGCGTAGGGAAAGAACAGGACATCCAAAAAGCTGAGAACTCTCTCTCTCTCTCACACATACACAAACACACACACATACAAATAAAGCAATTACTTTCCTTTATTATTCCCTTTACTATTTCCTATAAATATTACTGCTATTTAGTATCGATAGTCAATACAAGAAAACCAAAAAGTGTCAAATAGTTGTTTCCTGTCTACTTTTGTTGGGGCCTGGTACAATACCTACTGTAGAGCTCTTGAATGTGGCACAAATGAGTGGGATCACTGGACACCACACTATCTCCAGTCCATTTAAAACGCTCTGCATGATCTGGCCCAAAGCCGCTCCAGCACCTCAGTGCCACCTATGTCTTCCCGCAGTGCCATTTAAGTACATTAGTAAGGCAAATCCAGCGCCCCACACTTTAGAGGGGCCGTTTCAATGAGTGCCAAAGGGCCATTGTTCCCTCATTGTGCTCAATCTGTTCTGGGCTGAATCTTTGTGTGGAAATCAATAGAGCTTCCTAAGATCGCGCCTTATGGCAGCTGGCGGAGGTGAGATTGAACCTCTCCCTTAAGTATTCTTAACACCCCCCCCCCCCCCCCCCCCTTGGGGGTGGTAGTGATAGGCTATGGTTGGTTGGACATGGGGGAAGGAGAGGGGTGATTTTAGAGCCATATTTTTCTGTTTCTCTTAGCTGTCCTGACAGAGGGGCTTAGTTACTTATGATGACACACACAATATAAATGAACTTCTAGAATGTTAGTGTGTGTGTGTGTGTGTGTTTCTTTGTGAACTTAGGCAACATTTGTTTGACCTGAACACTGTTCAGGCTTTGTCTATTATTTTAAGAAAGAACAATGTCACCCCCCTGTGGTACAAAAGAGGCTGTACAATGTCACAGAGACTGACAGAGGTCTCTCTTTTTTTCTCTGTTTGGATGGATTAGAGCAAAAACAAAAGCACCTGTGACTTGGCAAGATGTGAGTAGACATGGTCATTTCAAAAACACTGAACATATTCTTCATAAGAGAAAATGTAGATACCTTAATGACACACTGTCAGTGTTATGGAAATATTTCAATGGTCAGCTGTGGTCTGAGGTCTAGGCCTGTTTTGTTCCTGATTGCAACATTCAACAATGATCTTCTTGACCCTCCCTGTTTCACAACAGAACAAACTAGTTATGCAAGTCCTCACCATAGGAATGTGAGCCTTTACAGACAAGGAGTTTTGGACAGCCTCTTGTAAAGTGTTTATAAAGTGGGTTTTGATGGTTCAAAGGGCCAGAGATCGACCTCTCATCATCAGCAACATGCAGTAACTGGGGTGTCTGGCATGCTTGAATGGGAAATAGTGTTTGGTGAGTCAGTATTTATACATGTCTTTATGTATGTCATCAAAACTGTACCAATAACCCTAATAGAGGTTTGCTTACACTGTTGGTAGTGGTGAGGTGGTTTATACAAAAAGTCCCAAAAGAAGTTGAGACTGATTTGATATTATTATTTTATCCTCTGTATAATTAATTGTCAAGAAGACCTTTAATGATGTTGTGTGAGGAAAGGGGACTTTAGGGTTTAACAAAAGTATACCTTTAATATAGGGCCTACACAGCTTTGGATAAATGAGTCCAGATTTTCTTTACGGGATCAAAAGAGTATATATACTTTCACTTACTTAGACCTGCTGGAGGAAGCTGCACATTTCTAGCCAAATAGTCTTTCCACACAAAGACTCTTTGTTTAACTTAACCAATTACCATACATTTGTCACCTGGCGTTACTTCCTCCCATTGTAACAAAGATAACCTCAGGTTGTGATTCCCAAAAATTATCTATAAATGTAATACATTCACGTTTGGTCTTGAATTGATCCCTGTAATGTGGGCATGTTGATTTGATTTTTATACTTTTTTCTCTGTATAATTTATGGTCAAGAAGACTTTTACTGATGCAGTGTGGGGAAAGGGGACTTTCAAGGGTAGGGTTTAACAAAAGTATACCTGCTGGATGAAGAGAACATCTGTGAGACAGGAGGCAGGTGGAAAAGCACTTTTATCTTCATATTTAACTAGAGGATTCCTGTTTTGGGTCTACGCCCAGTTATCAAGGAAAGATACATCTCTCTTGTTATTTTGGTCTGTGGATTAACATTGCAAGAGAAGAGGAGTTCTGATGAGATACATCTCTTTTGGATATCTTTGAGTCTTCTTCATTCATCTTCAACATGATGAAATTACAAAACAAATGCCTATGGGGCTAACTTGATTTCAAAATAAAGGGTAACAATAATCATCTGCATACAAAACATTTTAGTTCTTAATTGTGGCTTTAATTGTTCCATAAATCCCCAATGTATGTAACCTGACCCTAGCCAGATGAATTTCGCTCCGCCTAGCTCCACTCATCCATCTGGAACCGATCCATTGAAATGTTGCTTCAGAAGGCTGGACCTAATCAAAAAATGCTTGCATATGATTGAATAAGCCACTTGTCCGTCATCTATTGACGTGCTACTTCAACCACTCTCATCGAAGCCAACCCGTGACGCTGATAACAGTCTCACAGTCGCTTCTACGCTATGTCACATCTATGAAACTCCCGCCCTGCGTCCTGATTCGCTAAACCATAAAGTTGGTTGGAGAAATCACTCTCAATGGAAGAGGTTCCAGATGGATGTGAGTGAAGCTAGGCGGAGCTAAGCGGAACGACATTCATCTGGCTAGGGCCAGGTTACAATGTATGTACTTTAAAAAGTAAATAAGAGTACTAAGAGTCAGACAAAGATCAAAGTAAAATGAATGGAATATACTTCAAAATAAGGGACCTCTTTACTTGTATTAAGGACTTTTGTATATTATCAGGGACATTAGAAAGGAAATGTAAAGTAAATGTGACGTAAGTGCTAGCGAAAGCTATACAAAATGACGGAGCCACGTGCAGAAGACAGAACGGTAAAATTGACACTTTATTTTAACCATAGATTAAAGCAGATGTGATGATAACGTAACATTAATATCACCTGTTTAACAAACAAGGCACAGGGCAAATATGCATATCATATCATTTCCTGCCTTTTTAAAAACGCCATTTCAATGCATGCTTATCACAGGAACAATGAATGTATAATCAATAAGAATATATAGACCTACCCTCAAGCCAATTTTAAGAAGTCATTAAACACCCAGGTATTAATTCATGTTATCAGCAGGTTGCACAGCAATGTGTGGATGACCCATATGCTGTCAATGCAGTAGTGGTGATTGAAGACCAATCCTTCCCCCTCTGGAGTACTCATCTCACTGTATGTTTGATCAATTCATATATGTTGTATCATTGGTCAGATGGTGTGGAAATTATAGGTGTGAGATTCACATACAGACTTCAGTGCCCAGATTAGGATCAATTCAAGACCAAACATGAATATGTCATATTCATATAATATATTTTGGAAGTAACAACCAGAGTTTTTCTGTGTGTAGGAGGAATTGAGGTAACAAACACTGTATGTTAAAATTAGTTAAGCTATTCAACCCCCAAACATTATATGTCTACTGTCTGCAGGTTCCACAGCAATGTGTGGATGATCCGTATGGCTTCAATGCCACACTGGTGATTGGGGACAAATCCTACCCCCACAAGAGGTGTCATCCATTTCAACTCCCTGTCTTGTGAGTTGAGTTGTCTCTAAGCATGAACAAATGTTCCTTTTAGATAAATATCGATGGGTTAACTGTGTGGAATTCATGCATGAAGAGTAGATATTACCTATAATTTGTTATAAAGTTACATACCTGTTCGTACTCTCTGCTTCTGTCAATGTGAACTGGCTGCTATAAAACACTGCCATCCATTAAAAGTGGCCAACTGAATGATTCATTTCTGTCCTCTTTTACTGCATCACCACTAGGCCCTTGCCAGAACCTCACAATGATGGTAAGTCTAACTGACAGACAACCAAAGTCGCATCACAGTTGATCTCCAAAACTATTCATAAACAAGATCTATGATAATGTCTTTATCGTTGATACTCTGCAGTAACTGTGAGTCAGAGTGAGAGTGAGAGTGAGGAAGTGGACAGCATGAGGGCAGTTCCTCAGCTCCCCAGCCCTACTGCTGCTCCCCCTATGAGGGCCATTGTTGGAGGTCCGAGGCCTACTCCTCCGAGCTTGAACCCCACTAGTGGTAAGAGGACCATTTAATTAACATTCTAACAACTAATCTCTGAATTAAATGCAAATTTGTCTTTCAACTATTTTTAACGTTGGTATTAACATTAAAATAGCAATATTTTGATCACATTACTATTGCATTGTGAAGCTCCAAACAACACCCTCAGGCCTATAATTTTCAAACTCTGATATTTTGTGAATCTTGTCTCTAATTGTGTCCGATGCTGTCCAATGCTGTCTGCATGTTCCTCGTCCATTTAGTTATGTATAATTATATCATTAGAAGAGAAAACTGTTGTTGTCGTTTGTGCTCACCAAAAATGCCTGAAGCTCCTACTGTCTCGTGCTGTTTGCAAGAGGATTAGTCTATAGTTGTGTATACTTTGCAAGCCTTTCTTTCTTTAGTCATCTATAGAATCTTGGAGGTATTTGGAGGATGTTGCTGCCACCAAGGAGTTAATGTTTTCACCCGTGCCCTACTTTTGAAATTTGCTGAAAATATGTAGCATAGGCCAAGGATGTACTCATAAACAGATCCGACTTGGGACACTTGAATTCTTATACTTACAGTTCTAAATGGGTCAAGACTTTTATTTTGAGGTATGATGAATTAATTGACTCTATGCACATCCATTTACTGGAAAAAGCTTTTCAGTGCTGGTAAACAGACAGGGCTCCAGACTGCGACCAAATGCTCGCATTTTGCGACCATTTTTTGAGACATGGCGAGTGATTTTTATTTTGAAAAACGAGGAGGGAGCCAGTCCCTGTCAATGTATGCCAATGTCCTGGCGCTTGGTAGAGGTATGCACTTCACTGAGTGCCACTCTGGTATAAATTACTATGTGCATTAATTACTGTACTACATTCTTTATTCTCATACCACAACACGTACAACTTATGTTGCATCTGCTGTTTCATCTGCTGTTGAGTTGTATCAAACAATTGATGAAGATAAATTTTTAAAAATTCTGTTTTCTGTGCATCAACAAAAATCGAGAACTTTTCATTAAACATTAGAAACAATTATTATCTGACTAAGAAAAAAGGTACTTTATGTAAATTCTCACCTTCTAGGTGTGGAACCACTGGGAGTATCCATGGAAACTTGCCTGGCCGGGGAGAGAGTCCAGCCAATGGGGTCGGATGAGGAAGGAGGAAGAGGAAAACATGAGGGAAGATGTAAACAGAGCAAGAAGAGACGCAAGAGAGCACTGCGCCGCAACCGCCAATAGAGTTGCATCAAACATTTTAATACAAGTCACCAGGTCCTTCTTATGTATTCTTATGTAAGACTGTGTCCTAATAAAAAATAACAAAAATGATCTGAAATAATTCCTGAACACTTTGGTATCACTGAAACAATGGATTCAAACCATGCTGTATCCAGTTTAGTGAATGGACTAAGGAAGACATGTTTAGAGTTTTTCAGGTGATACCACCATAATGTACCAGATGAAGATGTTACAAGCCTGGCTCAGGGCAAGGTAACAGAGAGGGAATGCCACACACAGAGTAGCAATATATATAATAGATTTATCAAATGAAGGGAACAGACCAGGGGTCGGTTCCCCGATAACGCTCACTCTTAGCGCGCTAAGAAGACTCAAAAGATATATCTTTCCAAAGTTGTTTATGTTCCTAAGTGTGTTCCCCGAAGTGGCTTCTTAACACGCTGCCTCTTACGTTCGACGTTAGAAAGGCGCTGTCCCAAGTGAAGGTGCTGAATTAGTTGGCATCGATTGCTCAGGAATCGATTTTCTACTTCACGCGAAGGTGCATGACGGCGTTAAGAAAGACAACACGTTCTATGCAAATGAAACATTCCTCAAATTATTCCAGTAACATTTATTTTAACATAGTTTAAGTTATCAGTAAAATATAAACTATTAACTAAATTATCAAATTGTCAGTAATATGTTCACACAATATGTTGTGACTAACCGGGTAGGCCTATTCCTCGCTAATCATCCACCCTCCTTATCCCGTTGTGCCACTTGTGCCGCTTCTTGACATGGGCTTAATGACTTCTAAACATTATGTAATACACTTTTATATTAATGGTAAGGTACCTTACAATTAGAATTGATTGGCAAGCAGCTGCAGTTACTTCTGTTTAATGCGGTATTGATTGCCATTGGTTAATGTTATCAATAAACCTATCTACAATGAACAGAGAGAGAGTTAGATACAGTATGGTGGGGAAGCAACGTAAAAAAGGGTACCAAGCTTCTCTTCAGAGGAACTTGAAGTTTTGCTGGACGAGGTGAGTTTGCACAAGGTGACACTGTTTTCCAGCTTTCAGAATAACTTGTGCAACAGCAACAAAAAAGAGCTACTGTATGGAGCGACATGGACTACATGGCTCCGCGGCCGGCGCCGTTTTTGATTCAATACAAGGACACGTTGGATCGCTGCCATAGGCCTAGTTGGTCGCTTACTGGACACCACCATGCTTACCCATTTATAGATCTTAGCCATTTAGAGGCAAAATCTTTGCCAGCTTTTAATTATCAAAAGTGATTGCCAATTTGAACGCTTTAATGACATTACTAAATAGCCTAGGCTAATTACCACCATATTAGTTCTGATACCAAATAAAGTAAACTTCATAAATAGGCCTGCATCCATTGCGAACATATTTTATTTAGGGCTGTCAATCGATTAAAAAAATTAATGTAATTAATTACATACTCTGTGATTAATTAATTTAAATGAATTGCATATATAATTTTAGCTGTGAAAGTATTTTAAATATTTAAATTCAAATGAATCATTGAATATGTTTTCGATGGTAACCCATTGTCAGTCAATAGTGAAAGTAACTGCATATAACTGTCTTGTCGTTGACTGACTCCTTGGTGAAGTTAGTTTCACTTTGCCAATGAGTTCAAATAATAGACGAGTGCAAATGCTTGAAGGCTATGCTAGATTTTAGTAAAGCATGGTTAAAGAATGACTATTCCATACGGTCTTGCAAGCAGCCTCCTTCAAATGCGCCGTTGAATGCCAAAATACCGATGCATTTATTTGACATATCGCGCGTTGCGCCGTTAAAGGGAATGACAGATGTCATTCTCATTGGTTTAAAATGATGTTACGCCCCAAACACACCCATATGACTGATTAAAAGACCTAGGAACACCTTGTTACGCCATGCGCTCCACTTTTGAGAACAAAACCCCTCCCAATGTGAACTGGACATCCTACTAAATTTGAATAGACTTTTGATGAGTGACGATGCACTTTAGAATGTCATGATAGGGCCCCCTATGTCCAAAATCCTGAACCACCCCTTTAAGTAAACAGTGGTCATAGTGTTATCCAATTGTGTGCAGTGATATTTTCAAATGCATGCTTGGTGCCGCCCTTCAAGGCCATTTTCATTACTCATAGCCAGACCCTAAATCTTTCTAGATTTGGGTCTGGATTTCCAGGCTACAACACAGCAATCCCGTCGAAAGCGGTTTATCGAGGGATGACCTCCTCAGTCTGGCCTCGTCCGTTTTGGGAACTCCAAAAGGTTTGTCCTCGGAGGAACCAGCCCCTGCTCCCTCTGAAAAGGCTCAATCAGCACACTGCAAAAACTGCTTATAAAATCTAATCAGCTTATCTAACACTTTTCATTTTTTGCTGTGCACAGCCCGATCTAACAGCAACGCCTGTTGCACCAGCTCCACCCGTGCTACGCAAACAGCCCAGTAGGAAGAGGACAGTAAAACCCTGGTGAGATGTTCAGGGACGCTTCTCTCGGCGGTTGGAGTGGGATGTGCCACGGCCAATCGGTAGGGAGCCGATGGGGACCCCAGGAGTCCCAACACAACACGATGGATGATGTTGTCAAAATGGTGTGGCTCACGAGATGTTGACCCAATGTCCCTTCACTCTTATCTTGTCTTTTCAGCAATAGCTAGTGGATTCAGGCAGGGCTGCATCTAACATCACAGTTTATGTTGTTATTTCAGCATGTCATGAAGGTCTACAGAGGGTGCAAGTTTAAACACCCCCTTGCGTTAGAGGGCAGAGCCCCATGCGACGTATACTGTAACAATAGCTTCTGAGTATGTAGCTCCAGTTATAAGAGTACAGGCTCCATCCTCTCTAACCCCTCAAGCCTACCTGTCCTACAAAGCTACAGTTTAGTATAGCCCCCACCGGAGGGGGCGGGGTATGCAAATTCTTCACAAAGGCACTAGCGGAGCTGTTAGAGGGCGGAGCCCATACTAGTATAACTGGAGTGACATACCCAGTGACTATCATTCTTGGTAACAGAGAGAAAATATTCGATTGGGATTTCAATGAGAGAGAAGCTTGGTTATTTATTTTCTTTCATCATTATCAAAAAAGGAAACACAATGAACACAATGGCAGAGATTGACAAAGGATCACTGGGTGGATCATTCAAAACTAGGTAAAGACACAGATTGTTATATTACATGAGAGGCAACATTTTGTCAAATTCACACATACAATAATGTTTGTTAATTATTAGTTTTTGTTTTAAGAGCACTGTGGTCTGTGTACTAGGTCTGTGAAACAGTTAAAGTGTGTTATGAGGAAGTGTGCTTTCAATCCCACATGCCATAATTATCTTCTTGATCTTCCTGCTTCACAACAGATCACACCCAAATAAATATGCATGGCAGTGACAGAGCCGTTTGGAATGCTCAAGCTGGAAATATTGTGTGGTAAGTTGATGTTTTTGCATTAAATGTTTAAACATTTTCTATTTTTAACTTGTGAGTGAATTGGTCATTTTCTTATCCAGCATTGTTTGATTTCATGTTAAGTTATGGTGGGACTTTAAATAATGTGCTCCGGAAGAGTTGGTAGTGGGTTGGTAGTGGTTCCGCTTTTGACACGTGAAAGCTACTACTAAACAACAACATGGCGACTGAAGAAACGGTACTGTCATTGAAATACCTCAATATTTTAATAGCCCTAACATATAATGATTATATAACCTATGATGATTAAATAGCATGTTATTTCCTTATCAACATTCCATTGTCATTTTATCAAATGCATTGTTTGCTTAACTCCGTACGCTTGCTCTTCCGAAGTGGTTAGCACATTTAGCATGGACACATACTTGGATGTTCCACGTTGTAAAATATTTCTTCCTCTTGGGTTTTGACTTTAAGCCAAAAAAGATGAGCAACGTTTGTAACAATGTTGAGTAATTATCCACATGGCGAAAAAGGAAAACAAACCGCTACACATCGTCTCAAAAGTCCCTGCCTTGCCACAACTAAAACAAAATACTTCTGCAAAGAACTGTGTAGAAGTTGATTTTCAGAAAAAAATGTCTAAGAGGAATTGCTGTGTATGCTAACTGTGATTTGTTTCTAACACAGGCCCCCGTGGACAGTCAAAGGCCAGACGTGGTGTATTATGACAACAGCTTCTTTCAACATGAACAAAATCTGAGTGTATGGCTTTTACATTTATCAATAGAAACCATGATTTAACTGTCACTGGGCCAATAAGTACATTATCAATACTTATTCTGATGCTCTTTGGGTTCACCCTACTTCATTAAGGAGCTATTCAACACCCAAACATTATATGTCTGTCTGCAGGTCCCACAGCAGTGTGTGGATGATCCGTATGGCTTCAACGCCACACTGGTGATTGGGGACAGATCCTTCCCCCTTAGGAGGTGTCATCCATTTCAACTCCCTGTCTTGTGAGTTGAGTTGTCTCTAAGCATGAACAAATGTTCCTTTCAGATAAATATGCCAAAACCGATGGGTTAACTGTGTGGAATTCATGCATGAAGAGAGATATTACCTATAATTTGTTATAACGTTACATACCTATTTGTACTCTCTGCTTCTGTCCATGTGAACTGCTGCTTTAAAACACTGCCATCCATTGAAAGTGGCCAACTGAATGTTTAATTTCTGCCCTCTTTTACTGCATCACAGAGCCGCTAGGCACTTGCCAGAACCTCCCAATGATGGTAAGTCTAACTGACAGACAACCAAAGTCGCATCACAGTTGATCTCCAAAACTATTCATAAACAAGATTTATGATAACGTATTTATGGTTGATATTCTGCAGTAACTGTGAGTCAGAGTGAGATTGAGAGTGAGGAAGTGGACAGCATGAGGGCAGTTCCTCAGCTCCCCAGCCCTACTGCTGCTCCCCCTATGAGGGCCTTTGTTGGAGGTCCGACTCCTACTCCGCCCAGCTTGAACCCCACTAGTGGTAAGAGGACCATTTAATTAACATTCTAACGACTAATCTCTGAATTAAATGCAAATCTGTCTTTTAATCATTTTTAACTTTGGTATTTAACATTAAAATAGCAATATTTTGAGCACATTACTATTGCATTGTGAAGTTCCAAACACCATCGGGCCAATAATTTTCAAACTCTGATATTTTGTGAATCTTGTCCCTAATTGTGTCCCATCCAATGTTGTCTGCATGTTCCTCATCTATTTAGTTATGTATATTATATCATTAGAAGAGGAAGCTGCTGTTGTTGTTATCGTTTGTGATCACCAAAAATGCCTGAAGCTCCTTCTGAGAATATGAGAGGACAGATATTTTGTGTCTCGTGCTCTTTGCAAGAGGATTAGTCTATAGTCGTCATACTTTGCAAACCTTTCTTCCTTTAGTCATCTATAGAATCTTGGAGGTATTTGGAGGATGTTGCTCTCCACCAAGGACTTAACAGGGCTCCAGAGTGCGACCAATTTGGTCGCATATGCGACCTAATTTTTCAGAAGTGCAACTAAAAAAAATCGGAGGTTGCACCGGTGCGACCAGCTATTCGAGAGAGGAAAAAGTGTCCGATTTGAAACTCTACATTTGGTTCAATAACAGACACATATTTTACCAATATCGTGGTTTAAACAAATCACAGATAGTGAAGGGCGGGACCTCCCCTCTGATTGGCCTTGGCCCAGTGCCTGTGTGTAAATTTGAAAATGCGTGTGCTGCAGAGAGAGAGGGAGGTCAGACCCGTCAGATAAACAGAGTGGATGTAGTTGCATTACAGTGTGGTCACATAGGCCGAGATAAATGTCCCCTCTCCCCACTGCCTTTCAGCGGCTGGCAGCAGCAAACCGATCAGACGAGCCCGAGATGATGATCAAGTTTATCGTTGCCTACGATAGGCCTAGTGAAACTTCCCTTCGCCAAGTTCAGTCCAAAATAATTATTCACCAGAAAAATAGTTTGAACGTAAACCCGACGTACAGGAATGCCACTTGCGCCAAATTTATAGGAGTCATTGCAGATGAAAAGACTTCTTAAAATTGTGAAAAATGCATACAAGGCCTTCGCGAACGACAGATACAGATCTTGCCGAAAAGGAGTGCGTCATTGACCGCAGTTACATGCAGGGAGTAACCCGGTTTTCAACAGCAATATTCGTTTTGCGCGCGAGTTGTGTAAACTCATTCTGATGGCATCAATCAATTTAATCCGGTATTTGGCGCAAACCGAACATCGCTGCTACATTTAAAGCCCGAATATTCCCTGCATGTATACAGTGGTCATTGTGTACGGTGAATTGAATGGACACATTTAGATCGAGCATGGTAAGTCATTGCAATAGCCTATAATAATAGGCCTACCATTTCGTTACTGCATTAACCATGTTCTTATTGAAAATTTAAAAATACTAAAATTAAAAAGTAAATTGCATTGTGGGGCTGTCAAATGATTATTGCATTCATCATTGCAAAATCACATAAAAATCCCCCAGGCTACTTGGAACATCTCTTTAAATTGTGCTCAAATACATTTCTATGGAAGATGCTAGCATGGCGAGCTGGTTTAGCCAAGGCCTAAAGATCATGAAGGATAGTATGTAAAACATTGAGCCATGAGATGTGCAGTTTGAAGCCCTTAAAAGACGTGCACTGTTATTTTTATTTAATACATCTTGAGATTTCAGCTCAGTGAAGCACTTTAAGCACCAACACTTCATTAAGTTACTTTTCTTGTAGAATTGTAAATCATAAGTCATAGGACAACCTATATAGGACAGTAATTAAGGAAAAAAAGTGAACCTGCTGCGGTGTTAAATGCGATGAAAATTTGGGTGCACCTAACTTTTGTGCTGGTGCACCTAAGAAAAAAAGTTAGGCGCACCAGTGCAACCAGTGCAAAAAGTTAGTCTGGAGCCCTGCTTAATGTTTTCACCCGTGCCCTACTTTTGAAATTTGCTGAAAATATGTAGCATAGGCCATAAACAGATCCGACTTGGGACACTTGAATTCTTAGGGCTCTATCTTGCACTTCAGCGCAATTGACTTTGTATACTCGCGCTTTTGTCTTTCCTATTTTGCAGTCAGCGCATATTGGAATTTTCCCACCACAGGTATATGTGCGCCCACAGGAGGCGTTTCAGCGAAAAGAGGGGTGTTCCGGCACAAACGGTCCCTGATATTTTACAGTTTCAGAAAACAATTCCGCCACAGACCAGGAACCTCCTAGTCTAAAGTCAGTGGCGCAAATTCAGATGCTATTTTAAGGGTGCATGCATGGCCACAAGCCTGCAGGAATGAATGCTACGCACACCGATCTACAGACACCCTGTGCACAGATGGAAACATTCAAAGCCTTGATAATATTTTAAAGATATGGCTAAACTCAACTTCAGTGGTGACTGCGGTTAAAGTCTTGCCAAAGATTCCAAAGGCACACTGCTTGATACAATTTAAAAAGCCTTAAAAAGCACCTTCTCTTTGTTATAGGGACTTGGGAATTAGTCAGTGTTTAGGCTCTGAAGAAGACAGTAGTCGCAACGCGTTAGCCCAGTATATTAAAGGCTTTTTAAATTGTATCAAGCAGTGTGCCTTTGGAATCTTTGGCAAGACTTTAACCGCAGTCACCACTGAAGTTGAGTTTAGCCATATCTTTAAGTGACTTTTTCCTTGAGCCGAAGTGCACCTACTTGGCAGAAAAAGTGAAGTAGCACTCTTTGACGACCAGCACTCCTAAGTGAAGAGTTGGTTATTGAGTACCTTGATAATATTTGTCCGTTTCCCGGTTTTGTTCGTGCATTGGTCAACTAAAAATTTAGTATCCTATGTACATCTACATGCAATATCTTTACAACACAACTCCTAAGTACGACATATTAATTTGGACAACTTAAAGGATAATTCCGGTGTGATTTTGACCTAAAGTGTGTTGAAACATGATACCGAGTGTGAATGTATGTCTCATAGCTCACCTCGGCTTGTCCCCTGCACTCAGAAATCTGGCGCTAGTTAGCCAATGCTACCAACACAGTGTTTCGTTGTGGTGCCTGGAAGCAACTGAATCCATGCATTTCCACTGAATTATTTTTTGAATCTGATCCCTTATCATACCTGTTCGTTCGTACTCGTCGCTCAACTTATCGTGACTAAATTCAAGATGGCGTTGAACGGTACATTTCCTTAAGGTACTGTCTGTATAAATCGTCTTGTAAATAAACTACCAGTGCTTTTTCAAAGTTCTCCATGTCTTGTTTTAAATGTCAAGGCCCTTGGAAGTCTACCAATGAAGTATGGAGCTACTTTGAGCCTCGTAAATGGTGTAAAACAGTGATTTATTTGCATGGCTAGGCCGATGCCCGAGGTACCACAACGAAACACTGTGTTGGTAGCATTGGCTAACTAGCGCCAGATTTCTGAGTGCAGGGGACAAGCCGAGGTGAGCTATGAGACATACGTTCACACTCGGTATCATGTTTCAACACACTTTAGGTCAAAATCACACCGGAATTCTCCTTTAATACAGCCCTATAAAGGCTAGTTACCTTTAGTTTTGTTCCAATTTACCGTTGTGTATGGCTTTAAACATTGTGTGCGCTTTAACACCAGCCTATAAGCATTATTCCAGCTGCGCTAAGGTTTTGACAATTTTGCCTACCTTGTTGTAGCCCATCTGAAATAACTCATAACCTTGTGATTCAGTGAGAGTGATCCCAAAACATAAATTTGAAAGTGACATTTCTGTATTACATTTTGTCAAGAGGAAAAATCAATAGCAAACTGTTCCCAACTAACTATAGCGCTGTGAACCGTTACTGGCTGCGCCTGGCAAATCCGCCATCATACTGTAATAGCAATCCGCTATGGAACAAGCGTGCCTGTTGTTACAGGGAATGTGAGATGACGCTCTGATTGGTTTATTGCACGTTACGCCCAAACCACACCCATGAGTAATGTAGCTACTACAGACCACCCCATTTTAGATTTGCGTCGGGCGCAACAGTTATTATCCCGCCGGTAAAATAGCAACAGTGCCCAAGATCTGCCCACAAATCGATTTGCGCAAAGTCAATTGTGCTGGAGTGGAAGATAGAGCCCTTATACTTACAGTTACTATAATTCTAATTCTAATACTAGTCTAAACAGGTCAAGACTTTTATTTTAAGGTATGACGAATTAATTGACTCTATGCACATCCATTTACTGGAAAAAAGCTTTTCAGTGCTGGTAAACAGACAGGGCTCCAGACTGCGACCAAATGCTCGCATTTTGCGACTATTTTTTGCGACATGGCGAGTGATTTTTAGAACTTGTGACCTGAAAATTTGCAAATATTTTTTGGGTAAGGCTATTTGTACCCCTGGTACAATTAGCAGTGTATGCTATTCGTACCCTGGTGCAATAAGAAGTGAATTCTATTCGTACCCCGGTGCACACAGCAATGTGTCCTATTAGTACCCCGTCTGGTACAAATATCAGTGTATGCTATTCGTACCCCGGTGCACACAGCAAAGTGTTCTATTAGTACCTTGTCTGGTACAAATATCAGTGTATGCTATTTGCACCCCTGTGCATTTAATCTGGCATGTTGATCACACAATATTTTTTTTAAAACAAGCAACATGTTCTTTTTGTTGTTACATAACAGAGTGTGAATAGCTCAGCTGTGTAATAGACACTCTGAATAAGGTATGCTGTTTGCATCAATGTACAGTTAGAAGTGGATGCTATTCGTACCCAGGTGTTTATAGTACTGCATGCTATTTACACCCTGGTGCATGAACTAGCTAATTGTTGCAATCAAAACTTCCGTTTGAGAACCGATTTCTTGTTCAAATTGCGCGCCTTCTCTCCAGAGACGTTGGTACACATGCACACTCACTCCGCCAAAACGCATCACACAGGAATCGAACCCCGGTCTCCCGCGTGTCAGCCCTTGCCTGTGACCACTGCACTATCTGCTTCGACAAGTTGAAATTTGCAGGTAAACTTATAGTTTATAGGCCTGAACGTCATATTCACGAAATTTCTGTTAGCTAACAAACTGACGGTTGTATGTGTTCACTGAACAAAGATTATGAAAATAAAACACAACTTTTCCATCTCAACTTTAATTTGAACAGATATTAGTGCTGAAACCGTTCAGAATTCTTCACTTTCTGCTGACGAAAAAACGAATGTCGGCCATGTTTTTTGGGCACGCGAGCAACATGTTTTTGTTGTTATTTAACAGGGTGTGAATAGCCCAGTTGTGTGGCCAAGGCTATTTGTACCAGGGGTACGAATAGACACTCCGATATTTTTTTCCCCATTTCATTTTTAAAAAACGAGGGAGCCAGTCCCTGTCAGTGTATGCCAATGTTCTGAGGTCATAGAGGTATGCACTTCACTGAGTGCCACTCTGGTATAAATTACTATGTGCATTAATTACTACGTTCTCTATTTTTGCTCTATTACCACAAGATCATACACACAATAGATGTATAGTGTTTATGATCTTGCAGTTACTCACAATACCACAACACGTACAATTTATGTTGCATCTGCTGTTGCATCTGCTGTTGAGTTGTATCAAACAATTGATAAAGATGAAATAAATAAAAAATCTGTTTTCTGTGCATCAACAAAAATCGAGAACTTTTCATTAAACATTAAAAACAATTATTATCTGACTAAGAAAAAAGGTACTTTATGTAAATTCTCACCTCTTCTAGGTGTGGAACCACTGGGAGTATCCATGGAAACTTGCCTGCCTGGGGAGAGAGTCCAGCCAATGATGTCGGATGAGGAAGAAGAAGGAAGAGAAAAACATAAGGGAAGACGTAAACAGAGCAAGAAGAGACGCAAGAGAGCACCGTGCCGCAACCGCCGCTAGAGTTGCATCACACATTTTAATACAAGTCACCAGGTCCTTACTGTATCAGAAAATCTAATTCTTATGTAAGACTGTGTCCTAATAAAAAATAACTGAAATAAATCCTGAACACTTTGGTATCACTGAAACAATGGATTCAAACCATGCTGTATCCAGTTTAGTGAATGGACTAAGGAAGAAATGTTTTTCAGGTATTCAGGTGATACCACCATAATGTACCAGATGAAGCTGTTACAAGCCTGGCTCAGGGCAAGGTAACAGAGAGGGAATGCCACACACAGAGTAGCAATACAATAGATTTATTATATGAAGGGGACAGGCTAGGTTAAGTAAAGTCAGTAGTGGTGTCAGATTTAGAAAATAAAAGTGTAAGCAATCAGTATAATGCAGTGTAGTGAATAAACAAAAGAAAAGCCAAAAAGGTGCAGGAGAGATTGAACAGTGACGTCAGACTCCCCTGGCTGTTCTGAATCGCGTTTAAAATCCCAAACCTGAAAGTGATTTAGCGCGACACGGAAACACCTGCGCCCAGCTCTCCTGTAGGAGAGAATGGCTAAATCCCAATCTCTCCCCTAAACCCTAAGGCCTGAACCCTCACACCCTTAACTGACATCAGTTGTAAGTTATCAAGTTTGCGAGGGTGTAAGGGTTCAAAACGCTAATAACAGGGTGGGACAGCACCTGCAACCTGTCATTAAACTGTTAAAGGTAAACTATGCAGTATTGGCAATTTCCTTACTGTTTTCTCGGTTTTTGCTTTTTTTTCGCTGGCTCTGTCATGACGAATGTCTGAGAAACTCCATCGCTACCTTTTTCTAGCCGGTGCCTGGCGTGTATGTGTATTTGAATGCAGTAAAGCAATTCGTTATACTTCCTGACACTGAGGCCGTCGGCCCGTCGGCCCACAGTTGCAAGGGTGGTTTTTAATAATGTTAGAAATAAAACTATCAACACAGATATTTACATCGATAGTCTGGCGTTACAATTTATTTGCCTCGGGTGTGCTTTAGAGTGGGTAAGACTGTTTTTAGTGGCAGGCTAACACATACCGTTGACTTGCGCTAGCCTAGCACCTGCGAACTCTGCAATTAGAAGGACTGGATGAAACGTGCTGAAAACGGTCTTCACTGATAAATATCACACTTGCTTACTTGGAAATGAGGCCCTATGTCCAAAATCTTGAACCACCCCTTTAAGTAAACAGTGGTCATAGTGTTATCCAATTGTGTGCAGTGATATTTTCAAATGCATGCTTGGTGCCGCCCTTCGAGGCCATTTTCATTACTCATAGCCAGACCCTAAATCTTTCTAGATTTGGGTCTGGATTTCCAGGCTACAACACAGCAATCCCGTCGAAAGCGGTTTATCGAGGGATGACCTCCTCAGACTGGCCTCGTCCATTTTGGGAACTCCAATATGTTTGTCCTCGGAGGAACCAGCCCCTGCTCCCTCTGAAAATGCTTAATCAGCACGCTGCAAAAACTGCTTAACTAATAAAATCTAATCAGCTTATCTAACACTTTTCATTTTTTGCTGTGCACAGCCCGATCTAACAGCAACGCCTGTTGCACCAGCTCCACCCGTGCTACGCAAACAGCCCAGTAGGAAGAGGACAGTAAAACCCTGGTGAGATGTTCAGGGACGCTTCTCTCGGCGGTTGGAGTGGGATGTGCCACGGCCAATCGATAGGGAGCCGATGGGGACCCCAGGAGTCCCAACACAACACGATGGATGATGTTGTCAAAATGGTGTGGCTCACGAGATGTTGACCCAATGTCCCTTCACTCTTATCTTGTCTTTTCAGCAATAGCTAGTGGATTCAGGCAGGGCTGCATCTACTATCACAGTTTATGCTGTTATTTCAGCATGTCATGAAGGTCTACAGAGGGCGCAAGTTGAAACACCCCCTTGCGTTAGAGGGCAGAGCCCCATGCGACGTATAACAATAGCTGCTGAGTAGTAGCTCCAGTTATAAGAGTACAGGCTCCATCCTCTCTAACCCCTCAAGCCTACCTGTCCTACAAAGCTTCAGTTTAGTATAGCCCCCACCGGAGGGGGCGGGGTATGCAAATTCTTCACAAAGGCACTAGCGGAGCTGTTAGAGGGCGGAGCCCATACTAGTATAACTGGAGTGACATACCCAGTGACTATCATTCTTGGTAACAGAGAGAAAATATTCGATTGGGATTTCAATGAGAGAGAAGCTTGGTTATTTATTTGTTTTCATCATTATCAAAAAAGGAAACACAATGAACACAATGGCAGAGATTGACAAAGGATCACTGGGTGGATCATTCAAAACATGGCTAGGTAAAGACACCGATTGTTATATTACATGAGAGGCAACATTTTGTCAAATTCACACATACAATAATGTTTATTAATTATTAGTTTTTGTTTTAAGAGCACTGTGGTCTGTGTACTAGGTCTGTGAAACAGTTAAAGTGTGTTATGAGGAAGTGTGCTTTCAATCCCACATGCCATAATTATCTTCTTGATCTTCCTGCTTCACAACAGATCACACCCAAATAAATATGCATGGCAGTGACAGAGCCGTTTGGAATGCTCAAGCTGGAAATATTGTGTGGTAAGTTGATGTTTTTGCATTAAATGTTTAAACATTTTCTATTTTTAACTTGTGAGTGAATTGGTCATTTTCTTATCCAGCATTGTTTGATTTCATGTTAAGTTATGGTGGGACTTTTAATAATGTGCTCCGGAAGAGTTGGTAGTGGGTTGGTAGTGGTTCTGCTTTTGACACGTGAAAGCTACTACTAAACAACAACATGGCGACTGAAGAAACGGTACTGTCATTGAAATACCTCAATATTTTAATAGCCCTAACATATAATGATTATATAACCTATAATGATTAAATAGCATGTTATTTCCTTATCAACATTCCATTGTCATTTTATCAAATGCATTGTTTGCTTAACTCCGTACGCTTGCTCTTCCGAAGTGGTTAGCACATTTAGCATGGACATACTTGGATGTTCCACGTTGTAAGATATTTCTTCCTCTTGGCTTTTGACTTTAAGCCAAAAAAGATGAGCAACGTTTGTAACAATGTTGAGTAATTATCCACGTGGCGAAAAAGGAAAACAAACCGCTACACATCGTCTCAAAAGTCCCTGCCTTGCCACAACTAAAACAAAATACTTCTGCAAAGAACTGTGTAGAAGTTGATTTTCAGAAAAAAATGTCTAAGAGGAATTGCTGTGTATGCTAACTGTGATTTGTTTCTAACACAGGCCCCCGTGGACAGTCAAAGGCCAGACGTGGTGTATTATGACAACAGCTTCTTTCAACATGAACAAAATCTGAGTGTATGGCTTTTACATTTATCAATAGAAACCATGATTTACATTATCAATACTTATTCTGATGCTCTTTGGGTTCACCCTGCTTCATTAAGGAGCTATTCAACACCCAAACATTATACTGTATGTCTGTCTGCAGGTCCCACAGCAGTGTGTGGATGATCCGTATGGCTTCAACGCCACAGTGGTGATTGGGGACAGATCCTTCCCCCTTAGGAGGTATCACCCATTTTACCTCCCTGTCTTATAAGTTTATCTACTTTATCAGCAATAAACAATATTTTAACTAGGGATGCACGATATATCGGCGGCCGATATATTATTGGCCGATAAGTGAAAAAATTAAAATATTATTATCGGTCAGATAACAGAATTCTGGCCGATAATTTGCGCCGATATTTTTTAAAGTCCTAATTTAGGCCTACGTAAGGTCCGTCTGGCTACACTGAGCTACTTGAGCTTGGTTATACTTTTTCCTCAATATAATGTCAGCAGTGTGAATGTATTTCACCACTCTAACAAAATCTGTGGATATGCGTTCATTTGGGAATTTGTGCATCTCAAAATTGTCTCGTGAATGATCTGCCATTTAACCTTACCAGAGCGGAGCTCAGCCCTATCTAGAGCCGTCTTGTGCTGGTGTGTTTGCACTTTACCGCGCTGATCGGGGAAACAAATAAGCAAACTCATTAGTGGGATGAGTACATAAGTAGGCCTAGTTCTAAGTTGTGTTTTAGTATTATATTTGCATTGCGTTAGGTTGGGTTTTGTATTACTACCTAGAAATATGCTAACCATTCCTGCTTCAGTTCCAGACAGGTCATCATAATAAGTTATTAAAACCTTCGGGGCTAACCCCTTTCATTTCTGCTGCAGCAGGTTGTGCGCAACAGAGTAGACGGACATAAGATACAGTCTGAGGAGTTGCAGCTTTATTCAGTTGAAACTAAACATAAGTTTCCCTCACAAACTCTGATTTGGTCACTATACTGTAGCTTATTCCCAGCTGAGCCGTTTATGAGCGTTTAGTCCTAAATTAAAACGATTCATACTCTCTAGCCACTCACTCGCAATTCACTGACGTCAGGTTCACTTAAAGGAGCCACACATACTGTAGGGCTAGGCTACTGTTATGTTGTTGACTGCTGCACTATTGAGGACTATTATGAGTTCTGTCCATCATTTGGTGGTAGGTAAAATGACTGCAATAAAATTATGCTTATTAAATGCTTTCCCCAAATCACTTTTTACATTTTCTTTTCAAGAGTAATATTATCGGTTATCGTATCGGTATCGGCCACAACAAACCAATAAATATCGGTTATCGTTATCGGCCCTAAAATTCCATATCGGTGCATCTCTAATTTTAACACTAATTGTAGTGAGCATTAGGACACATGGTATTTTTTGTAATTAGCTGGTATTAGTTGTCTTTAAATGCGCTATAAGCGATGTAACGCGGTGTCTAAGCTAAAACATTTTTTGTCACATACAGCTAACATCACCTCACTATCTGCAAGCTGCCTGTGCCCCGAATACACTGTAAAAAAAATGCGGTCTCCGTGGACAGCCTAGGCTCCAAAAACGGCCACAAAAACAACTTGGACAAACCTGGCCCATAAAAACATAACAAACTGTTCCAGCAAATCACCGACGAGATACGTGTTTGGGAGAGTTTCAATTGCACGGGAGGGGGAGGGAGTAGCGACCTAGTTCTATGTTTTGTTTGAACGTCACCAGAAGTGACGTTGGCCTGCATCGCTTATAGCACCTTTAAGCATGAACAAATGTTCCTTTCAGATAAATATGCCAAAACCGATGGGTTAACTGTGTGGCATTCATGCATGAAGAGTAGATATTACCTATAATTTGTTATAACGTTACATACCTATTCGTACTCTCTGCTTCTGACAAACAATGTGAATTGGCTGCTGTAGTAAATCACCACCATCCACTGTAAGAGGCTAACTGTACGTTTCGTTTCTGTCCACTTTTACTGCATCACAGAGACCCTAGGCCCTTGGCAGAACATCGCAATGGAGGTAAGTCTGACAGACAAGTAGAAAGACAGTTGGTCCCAGAAATCATATTCATAAATAAGATTTCTGATAACTTATTATGCTTGATATATTCTGCAGTGACTGTGAGTCAGAGTGAGAGTGAGAGTGAGGAAGTGGACAGCATGAGGGCAGTTCCTCAGCTCCCCAGCCCTACTGCTGCTCCCCCTATGAGGGCCTTTGTTGGAGGTCCGACTCCTACTCCGCCCAGCTTGAACCCCACTGGTGGTAAGAGGACCATTTATTAAATATTCTAACCACAATCCCTGAATTATATGCAAATCTGTCTTTCAATCATTTTTAACTTTGGTATTTAACATTTAACTTAAAATAGCAATATTTTGAGCACATTACTATTGCATTGGGAAGTTCCAAAAACACCCTCAGGCCTATCATTTTCAAAGCTCTGATATTTTGTGAATCTTATCCCTAATTGTGTCCCATGCTGTCCAATGTTGTCTGCGTGTTCCTCATCCATTTAGTTATGTATATTATATCATTAGAAGAGGAAACTGTTGTTGTAGTTGTCGTTTGTGCTCACCAAAAATGCCTGAAGCTCCTTCTGAGAATGTGAGAGAACAGATATTTTGTGTCTCGTGCAGTTTGCAAGAGGATTAGTCTATAGTTGTCATACTTTGCAAACCTTTCTTCCTTTAGTCATCTATAGAATCTTGGAGGTATTTGGAGTATATCTCCACCAAGGAGTTAATGTTTTCACCCGTGCCCTACTTTCATGAAATTTGCTGAAAATATGTAGCTTAGGCCAAGGATGTACCCACAAACAGATCCGACTTGAATTCTTATACTTACAGTTACTATAATTCTAATACTAGTCTAAATGGGTCAAGACTTTTATTTTGAGATATGATGGATTAATTGACTCTCTTCACATCCATTTACTGGAAAAAAGCCTTTCAGTGCTGGCAAACAGACCACATACAGGGCTCCAGACTGCAACCAAATGCTTGCATTTTGCAACCATTTTTTGAGATATGGTGAGTGATTTTTACAACTTGTTGTGACCTGAAAATTTTCAAACGTTTTTTTGAAAAACAAGGAGGGAACCAGTCCCTGTCAGTGTATGCCAATGTTCTGGTGCTTGGTAGAGTTAAGCCTATTTTATGCTTCTGCGTTCAACGGCGTACAACCCGCAGACCCCTCTGTGTCACCGCAAATCAGTCTCCGACCCCTCTGCCGTAGCTCGACGTGCTCCTCCAAAAAATTGTAACTTTGTGTCGAGGCAACGCAGACCGCAAGGACTGTGATTGGTCAACTCGTCTTGTGTGTTGATTGTCCGTGTTTCAAGCAGCCTACTGTGGGGAGTTAGCAACATGCTAGTTCACTGACATAAGCTTTGCAAATAAACATATTTTGGTTACAATGACGGCCGGGGTTATTTCAATTTCAATTTTAATTGTACTTATAGAGCGCCAAAACATTACACATGTCTCATGGTGCTTTACAGTGTTAGACAATCAGAGAAAAGAAAAGAAAAGAAAAGAAGTTTGTTATCCGTTTGTAAAGTGTCTATAAGACAGTAACGTTTTGAAATTAGCACTTTGCCAGCAAGCAGTACTTTGTGGGAAGTTGTGCTAAAGTTTGTTTGCTACCATAACTTAAACTGGCTGACAGACACCTCCATCTGTACATCTTAATCTATTGTGTGTATGATCTTGTGGTAATAGAGCAAAAATAGAGAACATAGTAAACAATGCACATAGTAACCAGAGGCGGACAGAGTACACAGCTTCATTACTTGAGTAAAAGTACAGATACCCCTTGCTAAATTTTACTCAAGTACAAGTAAAAGTACAACAGTCAGATGTCTACTTAAGTAAAAGTACTGAAGTACTTGTTTTTAAAAGTAATTGAGTATCAAGAGTACAAGAGTACATTTTCTAAATATTGCATTACTACTGCCACAGTGCTTACATTTATGTACAGAAACGTCCTACATGGAGTTAGGAAAAATGTTGATGTGGAAAATGTAAAAGGAATTG
This sequence comes from Alosa pseudoharengus, assembly GCF_046254945.1. Classification (NCBI taxonomy): domain Eukaryota; kingdom Metazoa; phylum Chordata; class Actinopteri; order Clupeiformes; family Clupeidae; genus Alosa; species Alosa pseudoharengus. Next base: position 20,729,501 of record NW_027468598.1, on the reverse strand, counting down.
AAAGTAAAATCGAGTCATTTTCATCTTTTTACCATGTTGCCAGAGATGGACAGTATTTATAATACATGTAGCCTATTTAAAATACGTATTTCAAATACAAAATACTATTTTGTAATTGAAACACTTGAAGCGAAAACTATCATTAACTTGTTCAGCAATTTGATTGAAATAGTCTGGCGAGGTGGGGCCACGGGTTGGCACATTCCCGGCATCCAGTAACATGCTGCGTCTTCATCAATTGTTTCGTCCATGGTTTCGTCTCTTATCTAAATCTGACCATGGAGTTGACTTTGGCGGAAAGCTGAAGGTGATTGCTGATAGGCTGTCCCAATCAGTGGTGCATGCACAATCCAATCACGTGGAGGGTTTCCAAGATTCTTCTTTTTTCCTTTTTTTTAGTAGTAACGGGTACTCACGGTTATGGATAGAAATGTAGTGGAGTAAATAGTAGTGGAGTAAATAGTGGAGTACAATATTTGCCTCTCAAATATACTTGAGTAAAGTCATGAGTACTCAACATGCTTCTGCGTCAACTCCACGGCGTAGCTATGCCGCCAGTCCTACGGCGTCATGACACTTTTATGGTTCTGTGTCGGGTTGCTTGGCATCGCGGTGTATTTCACTGCCATAGCGCTCGGTGTCGCCTGTGTCTGCGTCGTTCACCACCGAAACAATAGACTGTATGACCGAAACGGCAAACCCCATAGACTGTCGTGCCAAAATATTAATCTTATTTGTTTGGGCTTTTCTTGCTTAGATTTTGCACTAAGTATCGAGAAATAGACTCAGTAAAATCCATTGACCTAGTTACTGTAACCAGCAAATAAGTCTGAGGTTATTTGCGAGGTGTCTGTAATAAAAGAGGGTAATGCCTTTGGTGAGTTTCTCCCCAGTCTCCTCCAACAACAACCACTCGTCCCTTGCTTCCAATTTGACCAGAAATTAGTCACAAAGGCTTAAGACAGGGGTGTCCAAACTTTTTGACTCAAGGGCCAAATTGGGTTTTGAAAATTGGCCGGCGGGCCACACAACAAAAAAATAATGTATATATATATATATATATATATATATATATATATATATATATATATATATATATATACATCAGAGGAGGCTCCTTCATTGAGGAAAGGGAGGAACATCCTCCCTAACATTTCAGAGAAAAATAAAATATATATAAATTGAATTACTAATCTGATAAATTACTGTTAATATTACTATTTTTAGCACTTTGAATGAACAAAATCGTTCCCCTAGGTCAAAATGCCAACAGCACCCCCTATCGCAATTGAAAATTACTGTATGGAGGAGCTTCCTCCTCAAGCCCCTCATTGAAGTCCATTATAAACGCCTCGGACCCTAGCGGCTCGTGAATCACGTCGTTTCCAATGGCCAAGGGAGGAAGCTCCTCCGTACAGTAATTTTCAATTGCGATAGGGGGTGCTGTTTTTAGCGGCAACGGTGGAAGAACGTTATCTGCAGTCATACAGCTAAGAATCTGTTGAACGGAAAGCTTGTTTTTTGCTTGTGAAATAAACAGTACAATGGAATCAGAGGACAATGTCCATCTTTTATACATTCAAATAGAGTGCGAAGGTTAGGATCAAAGCAGGAAGACCAGTTCCAAAAAAAGATGGTAAGGCTAGTGTTACGGCTACTGAATGCTACATAGTATGACAAATACTCATGGCTAACTGTAACGTTAGCACAGAAAACAATCAGCTATAGCCTACTGCTGGCCTGTCACAAACGTGGACAGTTCATTTGGTGATAAAAATTTTTTGGATAGTTTTGCGTTGTTATAATCATCCAAGTTATGCCTTAACTAAACAATTGTTAAATAATGTTCTTGTTGTTAATATGTTCTTGTTACTAACTGTATCTTTGGATGGTAACATTGTTAATGAATGTTTCAGACCATGATGCATTCCTGTAATGACGTCTTCAATAACATTTGCCTTTCGAGTATAAATTCCCACTTAGCTTACAACCTGTCTTTAAATTATAGCGATTTGTCTTTAAAAACAATAGCATGTTACAAATAACCACATTTAAGGTCTATTTTTAATGGTAAATAGTTACATGGTTTTATAAAACAAGTGTCTATTTTTAGTATTAAAGACTTTTCTGCAAATGTATTACATTGAGCAAAACCTCCAGACATTCCATAATTTTGCACATCTGGAAAACAGTATTTCATAACTAGACACCTTCCCTGACTTCCCAGACCTACATTTACATTTAGTTACATTTACATTTATTAATTAAACACTATTATCCAAAGTGACTTATTTAAATTATATTACAAATTTCATTGTCCCTGGAGGAATTTGGGGTTAAGTGCCTTGCTCAAATGCACAATCGTGGTGGAAGCCAAGAATTGAACCCACAACTTTTCTGACTGCTGCATGCTAGCCTAGCTCCTTAGGTCAGACCCCCCTGAGAATGTCAGAACAGCATTTATTGCACAACATTGCCAGTTAAAATGCTACATAATACATACTGCTGCTATAAATGTGTCTGGGTAGGCGGCCTACATACTCTATTATTCACATATGCCACTAACATCAATCAAGTGGACATTCCTTCCTCCGTTATTTTTTTAACTGATATATATATATATATATATAATGTTTTGTATAATTTAAATGACAAAGTAATTCTGCTGTAGAAAATTAATTTCTTAAGAAATACTGTTCATTTGTAAATGGTGCACTGTCACTTTAAGACTCTTTTGCTAGCTCCACTAGCCTATGGCTAGTGCTGTGCCTATGACTCACAGTTTATAAATGGTCAGTAGTGGAAACATTAATTATTAATTATCAACAATAACAAGCCAGCTGGAACCTGTCGCAGTATCTCCCTCTTGTGCACGCTCAAATGCGTTCCCAATTAAATGGAGTAGCATAACGTAGTTAGATCTGCTGCAATGGAGATACTATGTATCTCGATGTAACAAGGTGTTTTGACATTGACATGGTAAACGCTCTCTAAGAAGAGCGTAAAGCAGTTTGCAGTAGCCTAAAGTTAATCACAACGTTGTCTATGCTGGAATAGCGAGCGGCCTATGATAACCTAATTAATTAAATGCACGGCAGGCCTGATTAAAGTGCGTGGCGGGCCGGATCTATGATAAACTAATAAATGCTCGGCGGGCCGGATTAAAGTGCGTGGCGGGCCGCAGTTGGCCCGCGGGCCGTAGTTTGGACACCCCTGATTTATAGTGTTTATGATCTTTCTGTCACTCACAATACCACAACACGTACATATTATGTTGCATCTGCTGTTGCATCTGCTGTTGAGTTGTATCAAACAATTGATGAAGATGAAATAAAAAAAAAAATCTGTTTTCTGTGCATCAACAAAAATTGAGAACTTTTCATTAAACATTAGAAACAATTATTATCTGACTAAGAAAAAAGGTACTTTATGTAAATTGTCACCTCTTCTAGGTGTGGAACCACTGGGAGTATCCATGGAAACTTGCCTGCCTGGGGAGAGAGTCCAGCCAATGGGGTCGGATGAGAAAGAAGAAGGAAGAGGAAAACATAAGAGAAGACGTAAACAGAGCAAGAAGAGACGCAAGAGAGCACCACGCTGCAACCGCCGCTAGAGTTGCATCACACATTTTAATACAAGTCACCAGGTCCTTACTGTATCAGAAAATCTAATTCTGGGACTATGTTTTAATAAAAAATAACAAAAATGATCTGAAATAATTCCTGAACACTTTGGTATCACTGAAACAATGGATTCAAACCATGCTGTATCCAGTTTAGTGAATGGACAAAGGAAGACATGTTTAGAGGTTTTCAGGTGATACCACCATAATGTACCAGATGAAGCAAAGAGTTTTCAAAATCACCCCTAGAACCCCAACAGCCAGTTTCACTTTACAAAATGTCTGTCTAGGAGCGCTTCCTGGACTCAAATTTGTTTGTTTGAGGTGCTCTTTGGATGGGAGAATGTAGATGAGAAAAACAGGGAATTCCAAGGCACTCTCAATTCTCAAAGGTTAAAAAGCCTTTATATTATTGGCTTGGTTACATTTAAACCTTTTTAAAAAAAACTCCGACGTGTTTCGGCAAACAAGCCTTCATCAGGGAGTCAAACAGTCAGCCAGTTTCACTTTGTTGACCTCAACCAACTTGGATGACCACTATGCTTTTTTCCCACCCTGGGGGCGAACTAGCCAGACCCCACTGTTGGCTTGACAAAAACCTCAATGATCATGGTCTCATTAGATACAGCTAAAATATTTGGATGTTTTCCAGAGTGACTAAGAAAGTTAATTTGATTAAATGTGATTACTATGGTCCATATACAGAGATAATTTGGAATTACAGATCAAATTTAAATACCTAATCCAGTTCATGTGTTTGTTACCTAATTTATTATGCTTTTACATCGTACACTGTACATCTTAAGCCTTTGTGACTAATTTCTGGTCAAATTGGAAGCAAGGGATGAGTGGTCGTTGTTGGAGGAGGCTGGGGAGAAACTCACTAAAGCCATTACCCTCTTTTATTACACAAAACTTTGTTGTTGGATGGCTATGTATGAACATCCAAATCAAGGAAAGCAAAAAGGAAAACTGCATGACCCAATGATATATTTTTTGCCTCACATGTGGTGCATCAGTAACTGACAGCATACTGTAAATGTTGTAATGAGGAAGTGTGCTTCACGTCCAGTCATTCCAGTCATTTTGGCACAAGTCTCACATTGCAAGAATATCTGAGATATCAAAGACGTTGTTTAGCTTTGCAAGAATGTCCACGGAGCGCTGCTCTCATGCATGCGGCACATCTGAAAATGAAGGGAAAATGCCCAAAAAGTAAGATACTCCATCTAGGTCAGAAGGCTTGAAAGCCATACTGTCCAGATATTTGTGGACAAATGGTCAAAGAAAGTGAAACATCATTGCTCATGAGCACTTGCCTCATCTCTGTTGCACAGCAGTAAACTGGCGTTGTCCACCAAAACAGGAAATATAATTCAATGCTATATTGTGGCAGGACTTCTCCTTTTCCTCCGGAAGGGTTTCAAGAAGAAGTAGTTCCGTGAGTCATTGCCTACACGTGCTACACGTTCCTGAATTTCCCCTTGGGGATCAATAAAGTATCTATCTATCTATCTATCTATCTATCTATCTACTGGTAAGGCTTTTTACTGTTCCTACTAGCATGGTTCACTTGCTTGCTTCATAGGTATTTCATCAAATACATTGCATAACTCTGTATTATTAATATTGCTACATGGCTATTCAACTTAGTATGCTAAACATACTTGGGTGTTCCACGCATTCAGATTTATTTCTGCCTATTGACTAAAAAACGGAAGGGAAGTGAAGGTGCATACTTTACCATGATTGGAATGTCATTTTAGCTGACAAGTTACAAAGAACTGTGAAAAAGTTGATTTTAAAATCATACCAGATTAGGAAAAGATGCTTTAGCATAGATGACTACGTGCTTATTATATAATGATTAATATATTTTCTGTGTGCCAATTGTGATGTATCTAACACTGCTTTGCAGGCTTTTGTGTTGAGTCATAGGCTTAGCATGCAAGGGTGGTATTATGACAACAGCTTCCCTATGGAGGATAAAAGTGTGCTGTCATTTCCTCTAGACATAAAGTACAGTCTATGGCAGAGGTGGGCAAACTACGGCCCGCGGGCTGGATCCGGCCCACCACGCACTTTAATCCGGCCCGCCAAGATTTTATTTAGGTTAGCCTATTATAGGCTGATCACTATTTGTTTTCCTGTGATAGACGACGCTGTGGTCAGCTTTACTGCTAACTGCTTTTCACTCTTCTTAGAGAACATTTACAATGTCAATGTCAAAACAGCATGTTAGATAAGGACGATGTTACTCCATTTAATTGGGAACGTGTCTGAGTATGCACGAGGGGGAGAGAAAGAGCGGCAGGTTCAAGCTGGCTTGTCATTGTTGATAATTGATATCTTTTTTTTTAAATGGCTTTTAAAAGGGGGGTGGGGGGGGGTGGCTGGATTGAGTGAGTGCCCCTTCAAACTAACAGTTGGCTCAGGAAAAAATAACAGCTGGCACAGAATAATATTCTTGAATCATTTTCAAGATTTTTCCCCAATTCATTTTTAAATTCACATCAGTTGTCCATGTGTTTGTTTTCATTGAGTTGTCCCAAACCAAAAGGGGCCATGATATCATAAATGTGTGAAACTAGATTTTAGTATATTAGGCCACAGGCAAAACTCTACAATACCTTGATAGGGGGTTGATAAAATAATATGCAGTCATACATGTACTCAATATGTTATACACTGTTTTACTGCCTGGTATCTGTCCTTTTACTGCCTGGAATCTAATACATACATGAGCTCTGAAGCTACCCATTGTGTTTCTACCGTTTTAAGGGCCAAACAGCGAAGCCTGTGAATAAACCTGTTATCTACAGATGGATGAATCATATGACTTCAAAACCAGCCCCATCTTGTGAGTTGATCCCCTTTAGAATGGAGCAGTAAAGATGTGGTAGCAAATATTAGCAGAACAATTATTTGTTAGTAATAGTTTATGGGCAAATCTGTTAGTGGGAGAGTTTTTATATTTGGTGTGTGAGTTCATTCTGATCTGACTAATCTTAGTTACACTGCAAAAAATTAAATATAACCAAGTGTTATTGATCTTATATTATGAACACATGGCTAGATTGTATAAGATAAGCAGTTTTTTGCAGTGTAGAGCATTGTGAAAAGGTTAATTTCAGATAAATAATCACTTTGGCACTGCAACAAATAAAATCTAACCAAGTGTTATTAATCTTATATTAAGATCAAAAAATCTATTCAGTATTGTTTTTAGTGAACAGACTTATAAAGGATAGAAAATAGTAGAAAAAACTGTGTTGTGCAAAGGAAGTTTTTTACTCAAATCTTTCACATCATGAATTTCATCCTGAAAACAAGCAAATTTGTTCCCCAGTGTGTTAAGCAAATTTGTTTCTAAAAACAAGCAAATTTGGCTGCCAGTGCGTTGAGAAAATTTCTCATGATAATACTCCTTAAAATAAGGTAAGTCTATTCTTACTAAAAATAATATAAGATTAATAACACTTGGGATCAATAAAGTATCTATCTATCTATCTATGTCTAATAAGCGATGTATGGCCACAGATCAAATGGTGATCCAAAAGGGGCATTGGATAAAGTGGAAGACATGGAAGTTGAACCACCCCAGGTGACAACCCAGACAGATGAAATTAAGGTTGACACAAAGAATTTTGTATTCATGTTGCATGAAATTCTTCAAATAAATGAAAAAATATGTGACACACTGACATTTTACCTGCAGGTCAGCCAGATGTGTATCGATAACCATGTTGGCTTGGATGCAGTAATGGTTCATGGTGACAAAGACTACACCCTTAGGGGCTGTCAACCATTTTACAACCCTGCCGCGTAAGTCTATCAACTTTTTCAATGTGTACAGTGGTCTGTGCCTAGAATGAATTAAAGATCCTAATACATATCTTAGTTAGAGCATTGGGAAAATGTTATTTTCAGATAAATAATCACAGTTGGCAGTGTTGATTTATGTGGTCATAAGTGTAACTTGTGGTTTTACAATTAAAGAGTAGCGATTAAAGAGAAAGTCCTTCTGGATCTGCATGTCTAATAAGCGATGTATGGCCACAGATCAAATGGTGATCCAAAAGGGGCATTGGATAAAGTGGAAGACATGGAAGTTGAACCATCCCAGGTGACAACCCAGACGGATGAAATTAATGTTGACACAAAGAATTTTGTATTCATGTTGCATCAAGTTCTTCAAATAAATGAAGGAATATGTGACACACTGACATTTTACCTGCAAGTCAGCCAGATGTGTATGGATAACCAAGTTGGCTTGGGAGCAGTAATGGTTTATGGTGACAAGGACTACCGCCTTAGGAGCTGTCAACCATTTTACAACCCTTTCGCGTAAGTCTATCAACTTTTTCGATGTGTAAAGTGTTCTGTGTCTAGAATGAATTAAAGATCCTAATACATATCTTTGTTAGAGCATTGGGAAAATGTTATTTTCAGATAAATAATCACAGTTGCCAGTGTTGATTTATGTGGTCATAAGTGTAACTTGTGGTTTTACAATTAAAGAGTAGCCATTAAAGAGAAAGTCCTTCTGGATCTGCATGTCTAATAAGCGATGTATGGCCATAGGTCAAATGGAGATCCAAAAGGGGCATTGGATAAAGTGGAAGACATGGAAGTTGAACCACCCCAGGTGACAACCCAGACGGCTGAAGTTAAGGTAGACACAAAGAATTTTGTATTCATGTTGCAAGTTCTTCAAATAAATAAAAGAATATGTGACACACTGACATTTTACCTGCAGGTCAGCCAGATGTGTATGGATAACCACGTTGAACCAGAAATTGAACCACCCCAGGTGACAACTAGTGAGTTCACTGTTAACATTGCAAGAAAAATACTCAAACTTCATATCTGTTTCCAAGATAGCAGCTAACAGGAATTTGCAAACACAATTTTTGCCCAATTGTGAACAGAACTTCGATTCAGTCATACATTTTGAAATACAGGCTGTCAATGTTGATTTCACTGATCTACTGTATCAATTATGATAAAATGTCTAGATCAGGGGTGGGCAACTAATTTCCCCAAGGGGCCACATGACAAACTGGGACTGTTGAGGAGGGCCGGACTCAAAATACCAAACTCAAGTCTGAACTCAATTCTGTTCAATTCTATTCTGTTCTTGTATAACATTAAGTAAATCATATGGTTTTGTTTACTAGTCGTAAGAACAGATGAAAATGTGAGGGAGACAAAGGAAAAACAGCAATAAGCCTATTTAATCTATGTCCAGTATTTAATCCTCATTCCTCAAAATTATTTTTTGACATTGACATTTTTTTCAGTTTTCAAAGACTGATATAAAAAAGTACTACAATATCTATATAATTAGGCTAGGTCATGAAAATGTGAAGGAGTCAGTACAACCGATAGGCCGTGCCACCATTTCATCAGCACTCAGCAATATTTCATCATTAAATCATTACCATCATTAAATTAACTCTATGCAGAATTAGACTACGAAAATGTGGAGCAGACAAGAGTAGGCTGTCATTAGTTAATCAACATGCACAAAGAAAACTATTTTAAAAATGTAGGCTATGTTTTTGCTTTAACTTTATGCACATAACTGTGATTGGTGAACTCGCTCTGTGTGTTGAGCCGGCTGCTTCAAGCAACCTGTAGCATCATACTAGTTCGCTAACATAAGCTTTGCAAATAAACTCAGACATATTTTGGTTACAATTACGGGGTTATCCGATTGTAAACTGTCTATCTGCCAGTAACGTTTTGAAATGAACACTTCGTATCGCCAACGAGCAGCAGTAGGAGTTCTAACAACCTTTGCGGTGGTGAGCGACGCAGACATAAGAGACACAAAACTTTGAAAGGTTTACGCCGACGTAAAGGCAACTGCATTGTGTCGACGCAGAAGCATTTTTCTATTCACCAGCACATCAGTGAGGGTGTTTACGTCGCCGCATCCACGCACAAATGTATGGGCGTACAAATAGCAGTCGCTTTCAAAATAAAAACAACGATATTGATTTGCATGCATTATCTCTATGCTAGGCTCTTGACTATTGTTCTTTCACGGACCTTACGCGGGCCGGTCAGGAAAGGCCCACGGGCCGGATGTGGCCCGCGGGCCGTATGTTGCCCATGTATGGTCTAGATCCTGAGGCAGTAAAACATTTTGAAAAAAGTGCTACCATTTCATGTAATATTTATAAAAGTTTTTTCCACAAATTCTCAAACACTACTTTCTAAAATGGATAGTTCCCATCCTTGATTATGATTGGCTGAATCACGTTCAATGCAGTGGTAAATCCCAGCACAACCCTTCGCGTTTCATTCTATATTACTGCGGCACCATGTCTCGATTTTGCCTGCCAACCATTCTGATAGAACAAATATATTTATTTGTAATATTAAGGTTAGTTTAGTTTGAGGTTATTATATGTATTTTGTATTTATCTTTCTTGTGGCATGTTAATCCCACAGGTCCACCAAAAAACACTGCTTGTTTTGACCGAACTATTTTAAAGTATTAACATTGTGAAAATTTAATTTCAGTCGGGACTGCAAAGGACCGTGGGAGGTTCACTGTTGGTGGATTCACATTGGACTATTCATCCATTCGTGAACTCATAGGGAATGACAGGCTCCCAGATGAGGTGACAGAAGGACTTAACCACGTTTTATTTAGAATTACACACATAAGAAACATAAGAAAGATTGTGAATAATATTTCCAAGATAAGAATGGTGGTTCAACTCACTTGCTGGACTTGCCCTACTCTCCCATACAATGCATTTTCAAGTTATTAACAAATGATCAACGTTTCTACACAGGTCATAGATTCCTATCTGCATCTACTACTGGAAAAACAGGTATGTAAAAGTTATAATGTCCAGCTTTTTCAAACATCTTTAAATTATTGTGTCATACATTGGCACATCTTACTTAATACATTTGCACTTGTATGGCCATTTCAGAGACTGATATTCCACATGGATGCTGCAGTTGCAAATGCTCTCTTCACTGGCAAACATGAATCACTGCAGAAGGTATTTGATTAACCGAAGGGTAGTTAGTACAAATATATTATACATTTACTCTTACTAACATTACATTACATTGTCCACCAAGATGACTTTTCCTATGGAGGATATGTTGATGTGCCCTGTCAATTTACAGGCCCACTGGATTCTTGTGGTTAGTGTTCTACATTTGCCTAGCTTCCCTAATCAACTTAAAGTTACTCACGAAAAAGCTTTGTGCCATCAAATAAAATGGCGATTAAGTGGTGGCCTTAAACATACTTATACTATTCCAAACATATTTTTTAGATTGTCAACATGTCCAAGAAGATCATAGAGGTCATAGATCCTCTGAAGAATGAAAGACGCTATGAGAAGGAAGTTATGCAACACTGGAGGTAACATTTCTCATTCTTAATTAGGTATTGTCAGGAAAATGTTCAGAATATATGTTTTCAATATACTTTGTTTTAAACTTTTAGAGAATTCTTGAAGATGATGGGTCGCAGTGACAGTAGTCAGGAGTGGTGCTTCCACACATTTGAACACAACCTCCAAAAGGACTCCAGTAGTTGTGGAGTGTTGATATTGATGGTATATCTTAATATGCTTATATCACGTCCCTGAATGGTTTATAGAGTTTGGCCGCACATAAGCAGATGAAACAATGAAGTTAATGATTTTAAATAAAATATTCAACATTTTAACAAAGTTAAAACAGGGTTTGTTGTTATGTTCTTTGTACTGTAGTTTGCAAGAGAATACCTACGGACAGGGGCAATCAGAGGAGTGGAAACCAACGAAAACGCTATCAGTCATTCAAGAATGCAGATAGCTTACAATCTGATGCATGGTAAGCGATACAGTAATAGTATTGCCATTATACCAAAATGCACTATTTATAAATCATTACTTGGATTATTACCTGATCTGTCCTTACAATGACCCCAATGACTAGCCTTGTGAGACCATCCTTATCTCGCGAGCTCCATTTTTCCACTCGCAGATCAGTCTGGCTTCTTGCAATGGAGAAAATTTGGAGCCGTTCGCCAAACGAATAACCAATCAGCGTTGGTTTTGAAACAGGTTTGGGTTAAGGGTAGCCCATGGGGTAGCCTAGCTTGTGATTGTATTTTTGTCAAAGCTCTCTTAGTATGTCATACTCTTCGTTGATCTGATTGGTAGATTTGGCCCGTTTATCCAGTCAACTAAGCAGTATTTTCGCCCCATCCCAAAAATGCTCCAACGGAAAGTTCCCCGATGGATATGCCGAGCAAATGCGAAGCAATCCATCTGGCGTAGTCAGGTTACCCAATGACATCATGAATTATGAAATATAACTTTTGTATAAACTTTCATTAGATTCTTACTTCAAGATTGCTGGTACTTCCAGTGGGAAAATATGTTGATATCTTGCAAATACATTTTTCCAGGTGCAAAATAATCAGAAGAAAGAGAGTGCTGTTTCACCATAAGGGAAGACGTTAACAGAGCAAGAGGAGACAAAAGAGGACAAAATGGCATCAGATGCTGATTGCATCTGTGACGAGTACATGGCGTCCTCATCAGCTTGGCCTGCTCATCTGCACTTTTAATTGATTAATTGTTAGGACACCTGGTGTCCAGGGTGTCTTCAAAAGGCACCGTGATGCATTGTGGGTTAGAGAGCGGGCGTAGGGTTTTTGGTGGCAGCAGCAGACCTGAGTCTGGGTTTTTTAAGGTTTTGGTATTTCTTTTCTTTATTTTATTTAGCACCACTACATTTACTCAGTACATCCATACATTGCCTACACCACTGACTCTACTGACATATTCAGGGTTTCTAATTATTTTGGGTTGGTTATGTTAAACGCTCTTAATAAATATTGTTAAATCTTCTCTGCGGTGAGGCGTGTACCCTTGTTTTTGTCTCGTCCTCAAGCCAGGACGTTACAGCATCACACATTTGAATTTTACAAATCACAATGTCCCCAAAGTGTCAAAGAAAATAAAAGGTCTTGTCTAACAATGTCTGACAAATGTACTGTATTGTCATTGAGGACGGTTATTGCACCCTTCTCCCCGAGACAAGAAATACTGTCTGTGAATTAGGGAAACACACAGCACACAGTGAACACACAGTGAGGTGAAGCACACACTAATCCCGACGCAGTGAGCTGCCTGCTACAGCGGCGCTCGGGGAGCAGTGAGGGGTTAGGTGCCTTGCTCAAGGGGACTTCAGCCGTGGATGTGGGCATGGAGTAGGGCTGGGCGATATGACTGAAAACTGTATCACGATATAAGTATTCCATATCGGTCGATATCAATAATTATTGATTTTTTAAAAATCTATTTCAGATAAGGACCAGAAGGGAAAAAAAGTTAAATTTAAACACTTTTATTTTAAACTTAACCTTCCTCTGATTTTAATCACCTCAGTTATCAATCAAAGCAAACAGGGAAAAGAAATAGCAACACAATCACGAAAAACTCAAATAAATAAATGTGCACATAAGTCTGAATGAAAAGCAGCACTGGTTGAAGCCTGGAAATATTGTAAACAAAGTAGCTTAATTTGCTAGTTTATCATAGTCTACTGGTTAGACTGTTCAGTTTCCCCACGTGTGTTTAAGTTTCAAATTAATACTTTTTCTCCTTGGGACAGGCCCGTTTGAGTCTTGGAAAATACTTTTCCATTTGCATCGGGATTGAAATGATTAGAACTTAGCAGTCAATTTGAATGCAACAGTTTTGAACAAATTCGTGCAGCGTGCTAATGATGCTAACCGGATTTAATAGCAATTTAGCCAGTCGTCTTGCACGATTGTGAATGTTTGGATTACATGTGCATGAGGAGGGATGGGCCTGTTGAGAGGGAGAGAGAGAGAGAGAGAGCACGGGGCAAGGACTCATTGAGAGTCTGAGTTGAGATAGGCCTACTTCTATCGCCTACTCTGGTAGAGTTGCACATACAATGCAAGATATTTAGCCTATTTATTTATAGACAACGTAAGGCGGGAGGTGTGTGTTTTAATTATAGAATGTTCTATCGAACGTATTTTTTATTGATATCGATTACATGTCTATTGCGATACATATCGCCTTCGTTTTATCGCCCAGCCCTAGCATGGAGAGCAGTGCTCTCTAGAGCTAAATTTGTCTCAATAATATTTGTATATGCGCAGAGGGGGATCCACAAATATTATGGAAATTAAACACCACTTTTCCACCAAAAAGCTTGTTGTAAAAGGCATAACTTGTTAGATTTAACAACTAGGTTCGTTAGCTCTGTGTGTTATGAGTCCCATAGAACAACACTGCCATCTACTGGATTAGAAAGTCTGTCAGCAGGCGAATTAGAGTTAGGCTATTTGTGGATCTGGTGGCTCCTCTGCCGCAAAGATTGTCTCAAAAACACGTGTGCTGATCCACAAATGTGAAAACGAAAACTGCGTGTGCTGGTGATCCACAAATGCAAAATTAGATTTCACAAAGGCAATTTTCAGTTTTTACAAATGCCATTTCATTTACAAATACACATCTACAATTGTGAAAAACAATTTACAAGTTACAAATATGATTTTTTTACGTGTGGATTTGTGCCACTTTCATGCGAAGAACGTCTCAAAAACACATAACTTTGGAAAGCGAAGAATGCGGTGCTGGTGATCCACAAATGCAGAATCACATTTCACAAATGAAGTTTTCGGTTTTACAATGGCATTTTATTTACAAATGCACATCTATATTTGTAAAAATCAATATGCGAGTTACAAATATGATTTTTTTATTTGTAGATATCAAAACACACATGCAAATCAATAAATATTTGTGGATCCCCCTCTGCGCATATACAAATATTATTGAGACAAATTTAGCTCTATAGTGCTCAACCACTTCCCCACCCACATATTTTCTACTGGTCAGGATCGAACCGGCAACCCTTCGGTTACAAGCCCAATGCCCTAACCAGTAGGCCACGGCTGGCCCTTAGGCCAGTTTGACAAGTTAGGTCTGGTCAAACTAGATAATTACCTACATGAGCCCATAAGTATTCTTTGTTTACCAAGTTTTTAATTAATAGGGCCTATTTCTCGCTAAGTTTTACAAAAAAGAAGGGCACAAACCCTGAACTTAGTTGTTAATATAGGAATACTGTGGTCAATGAGTCAGCTGCCCCATATTGCTTGCTTTTTTTAGCGACCAGCCCAGGGATTTTGGCTCAATTGTTAACACGCTCGACATCCGCTCCGAGGTGCAAGTATTCGTGGGTTCGAATCCTGCCGCGTGCCGTGATCCGCTGGCGACCCCGCTGGTTTTATGTACTATTAGGCTACTCTTTGCTTACTCTTACTCTTTGCTTTATGTAAAGCACATTAAATGACCCCTGTGTATGAAACGTGCTACATAAATAAACTTGCCTTGCCCAAACTCGTTTTGCACCAAAGCCATTTTGAACGAATGTGGACAGTTTGTTGCGGAACCATCTGAAAAGAGATGGTTACAGTATGTTCCCTTCCCTGATTCATTGTGCTCATTTCACGTGACGATGGCCATGGGCTGCTTTTCAAGAAGTAAACATTTAATTTACTTTAATTTAACATTAATAATTAATAGCCATTGCAACTTAAGTAAGTAGCATGCACGCTATCTAATGCACCCAGGCAGTGCACTTGGCAAACACTGCCCATTTCCCCCCAATTTGCATATTTTCTCTGATTGTTATTTCTTCCCTTCTACGCATACTTCTTGACTGTTTGTCATGATTTTCAAGAATCAGAATTGTGAGTTTTAATGTAGATTTTAACACTAAGATTTGCGAGAGATTTGCGAAACAGGAGTATTAATGTGGACACACAATTGTATCTACTTCCAAACTAATCCAGTGTTTGTGGACGCGGAACAAATTTGTTTATGAAATACATGTTAAAACTGATCCGGTCTAGAATGGACTTAGTCTCAGTTCCACTTTTAGATTGCATTATGGCTTAAAAAACAAAACATTTCGAGCATCATTCACAACCAGGGGCGCTGCTAGAAAATGTGGGTCCTACGACAGGCAATAATTCTGGGCCCCCAGGATGATATATCATTGAGGGGATTCTCTGGAGGCCCCCTGTCAGCTCTGGGCCCTTAGAATCGTCCTAACAGTGAGCAATATGAAACCTACTAGCCTACTGATTAGACACATCATAGAACCCTCTGAGGGCCCTATCATGACATTCTAAAGTGCATCGTCACTCGTCAAAAGTCTATTCAAATTTAGTAGGATGTCCAGTTCACATTGGGAGGGTTTTCGTTCTCAAAAGTGGAGCGCATGGCGTAACAAGGTGTTCCTAGGTCTTTTAATCAGTCATATGGGTGTGTTTGGGGCGTAACATCATTTTAAACCAATGAGAATGACATCTGCCATTCCCTTTAACGGCGCAACGCGCGATATGTCAAATAAATGCATCGGTATTTTGGCATTCAACGGCGCATTTGAAGGAGGCTGCTTGCGAGACCGTATGGAATAGTCATTCTTAAACCATGCTTTACTAAAACCTAGCATAGCCTTCACGCATTTGCACTCGTCTATTATTTGAACTCATTGGCAAAGTGAAACTAACTTCACCAAGGAGTCAGTCAACGACAAGACAGTTATATGCAGTTACTTTCACTATTGACTGACAATGGGTTACCATCAAAAACATAGGCTGGAAAAAGCAACACTTACCCTAATGTTGCTCAAATGACTGAATAAAACAACATTTATCCTGCAGAGGAGTTGCTTATATCTCGTGACAGTGCGTCTTCAGCTGTGCTCCATACGTGTCTCTCGCCTCTCCCCTAATCACTTTTAACCGTCATTACCAATTTGCAAATCATGGTGAATAACTACTCATCATGAGATGTACAGTATTTCGTAATATCTTTATTCTAATTATGTTTCCCATTGTAATCGTGCAATTTGTAATGCTTTGCATGGACGTGCGCTGGTGTGCGTTCATGAATGATAGAAGGATGGTGCACCTGCCAATATGACTGTTGACATGCGCTCTTAAAATAGCATATGAACAACTCGCCATTGACGTCTGACCAGGTTTAGGTGGTGTATGATAGCGATTTTTAGATAATGCGCCAGGTCCCTCCCTAGGTTGTTAATTGCCACACCCCTGGGCGCAATGCTTAAAAAATAAACGTGCAAAATAACGAATTCAACTTCGCGCCGGTGAATAACGAACTTTACGCCATGCGCTGGTGACCCAAAGGGCCCTATCATGACATTCTAAAGTGCATCGTCACTCGTCAAAAGTCTATTCAAATTTAGTAGGATGTCCAGTTCACATTGGGAGGGTTTTCGTCCTCAAAAGTGGAGCGCATGGCGTAACAAGGTGTTCCTAGGTCTTTTAATCAGTCATATGGGTGTGTTTGGGGCGTAACATCATTTTAAACCAATGAGAATGACATCTGTCATTCCCTTTAACGGCGCAACGCGCGATATGTCAGATAAATGCATCGGTATTTTGGCATTCAACGGCGCATTTGAAGGAGGCTGCTTGCGAGACCGTATGGAATAGTCATTCTTAAACCATGCTTTACTAAAAACTTAGCATAGCCTTCACGCATTTGCACTCGTCTATTATTTGAACTCATTGGCAAAGTGAAACTAACTTCACCAAGGAAGTCAGTCAACGACAAGACAGTTATATGCAGTTACTTTCACTATTGACTGACAATGGGTTACCATCGAAAACATAGGCTGGAAAAAGCAACACTTACCCTAATGTTGCTCAAATGACTGAATAAAACAACATTTATCCTGCAGAGGAGTTGCTTATATCTCGTGACAGTGCGTCTTCAGCTGTGCTCCATACGTGTCTCTCGCCTCTCCCCTAATCACTTTTAACCGTCATTACCAATTTGCAAATGATGGTGAATAACTACTCATCATGAGATGTACAGTATTTCGTAATATCTTTATTCTAATTATGTTTAACATTGTAATCGTGCAATTTGTAATGCTTTGCATGGACGTGCGCTGGTGTGCGTTCATGAATGATAGAAGGATGGTGCGTGCACCTGCCAATATGACTGTTGACATGCGCTCTTAAAATAGCATATGAACAACTCGCCATTGACTTCTGACCAGGTTTAGGTGGTGTATGATAGCGATTTTTAGACAACGCGCCAGGGCCCGCCCTAGGTTGTTAATTGCCACACCCCTGGGCGCAATGCTTAAAAAATAAAGGTGCAAAATACCGAATTCAACTTCGCGCGACTGAAAAACGAACTGTACGCCATGCGCTGGTGCCCCAAAATATAGCCCAAAATATAGCCCTGAAAGTTATTTTTGAGTCCATAGCCTACATCAAACCTCACTGAAAGCAGTGAATGACTGTATGTAATGGAGCATCAACAGACACATAGGCTACTGACTCTCTCAGCCATCAATACAATGCTGTAAGAGTGTTCATTCCTGCCAGGAGATGCTCTTAATGGAATGATGTGGCAGCCAAAGACAAAGCAATCGCGGCTAGCAAGTAATGCTAGCAACATTAGCCACGAAACAAACCATTAATGCTAATAAAGACCAAGCAAAAACAGACTTACTTCTCCACGGTCAAAATACTCTTGAAATCTTCTAGCCTGGCCTTGGCCTGCCTAGAAATCTTCTCCATTGCACAGGGAAATTTCGTTTAGCTTCGTTCGAAGATGTCTGTACCTGTACCAGTGTTCAAGAAGCTTCAGTTAGCTGTCCATTGGATTAGCCAAAATTCCATGTTGTAGCATAGCCTACTGACTGCAGGGTTACCACCAGTGAATTGAAGTAGTCATCTGCTGTTAAATCAGAAAAAATACTTGTAATATTCTTAATTAATTTCGAGGATGAGTTAAAACAAATTAAATATATTAAACATATCATGAACAGGGAAAGATAATATAATTGGCCTGAATTATTTCAATTGCATGCTAAGATGTAACATGAGCTTGCCACATATCTGATAGGAGAATGGCGATAGAGACGGTAAAGAGAGAAGCTGAAGACAGGAGCATTTAAAATGAAAGGACACACCTCTAAGAAAAGCAAAATAGATTATGGAAGTTATTTGAAAAGTTTGCTAAACAAGATGACAGCAGTGCTGGTTATGTTCTATGCATGTCTGTGATCTTTCAAGATCTTGGAAGGCCATTTGTAAGACAGTCACAGCATGGCTTGCCACGAATGCTACACTGACTGGTAAGTTCTCCCGCCTAATCAAGTAAGTTCAAACGCAGACCTCAAGCAATAGATCGCTTTATGAGCAATAACAGCTTGGTTTAGGCCTACCTAGTTAAATATGGCGAGGGCTTAGGTTGGCTCCACATGTCTCCTGTTCTCGAGTTTCGATTCCATCTTGAAATTGCACGCTTAGGCTTGGTCACTAGATGGCAGTGTTTATACCAACATCGCAGAGCCATATGCAACATCGAACCTGCAGCTCAAGCGCATTGACTGTATGAGCTGTAGGCCTATGGCGTTTACAACTGTATTTCTCATATAGGCTACAGACTTTTTTCTTTCAAGTACGAGTTTATTTCACACAATTCAGATTTATTTTTTCTCGTAATTTTGACTTTTCTCCTAAAAATTGTGAGTTTATTTCTCGGAATCAAATTCAATAGTGTTGTGTGGTGTCTAACCACACCCGACAGCCCCACAGTGCAGTCATATAGTCAAAGGAAGTTCACGTCTGCTTGCCCTGCGTCCAGTGCTTACTCACATCCAACAGCTTCAGTGTCCTACACAAACATACATTTACACACATAGTGGCACTGGTGCCCACTAATCCTGCCGGCACAGTGGGAATGGATTAAGAAAGAATCCGTCAAGCCAAATTGTGTCCTGCGATGCTGTATGAAGATAAGTGTCTGTCACAATTCAACAAAGAGATTGTTGTAGGCTAGATTGTAACATAAGCCTTTAGAATGAAATTGCAAATTAAGTCTTTGTAAAAAAAAAGAAAGAACAAGAGGATTCTATATGTCTCAATTAATACTTGAGAGTCATTCTGATTTAATGATATCAAGTGAGTCTGTGCCACAACAAGATGATTTCTGACCGTTCATTTCGACACCGAAGAGAGTTGTCATTAGCCCTATGGCTATCTCTTGGCTGTCTTTATTTAGCCACGGGGCCAAAGCTCCTTACACGAGAAAGTGTGTGAGTTCTTTTTCATGCGCTGTGTCCACGAATAAGCACACAAAGACACTTACTTAAGAGTAAATCCTGCTGTACTGCCTGTAATTCCAATTGACTGATTACATGAGTAGCAGCGAGAGAGAGAGAGAGAGAGAGGGAGGGAGGGGGAGAGATTGTCACACAGGTGTCACACTCTCAGTCACTCTCAGATGCAACATGGGTTCGGAGGGGATAGCACCCAGGTAGGACATACACACACATGTACACACACATAGATCTACAAGTTAGACTGGAGGTAGTTGTGTAGAGAGGCCCTTGCCTCTCCTCTTCCCTTCGGTGTGAAGTTTCACCCCCACCTGCCCAGCCACAGCCATGTGTGACATGGGGGGCCTGGAAAACCTGGTGGCCAACACGGCCTACCTGAAAGCCCAGGCCGGCGACCACAAGGAGATGCGGCGCCGGAGGCGTAGCCTGGCACTCCCCAAGCCCGAGCAGTGCTCCGCCTTGCGCTTCTCCGTTGGCAACGACTTTGAGGCACTGTGCCAGCAGCAGCCCATCGGCAAGAGGCTTTTCCGCCAGTTCTTGCGAGACGCCGCCGTGCCCGAGTACTTGGCCGCTGTCGAGTTCCTGGACGAGCTCGCCGGCTGGGAACTAGCCGAGGCCGGAACCAAAGACAAGGCCCGGCAGAACATCATCAACCGGTTCTGCAAGGCCGACTCCAATAGCTTCCTGACCTTCCTGACAGGTGGCGTGGCAGAGAGGTGCAAGGTTGTCACAGAGAAGGACTTCGAGGAGGTAGTGAAGGGGCAGGTGAGGGACGCCACTAGGGACTTCCTTAGGGGAAACCCCTTCACCGAGTACCAGAACAGCCCGTACTTTGACAAGTTTCTACAGTGGAAGCAGTATGAGAAGCTGCCAATCAATGAGAAATACTTCTATGAGTTCAGGACCCTAGGCAAAGGAGGCTTTGGAGAGGTAACCGTTTAATTGTGTTTATTATTAAGTTAAAGAGCAAATGGTTGACTGCATTTTTATTATGTGTTGCTCAAACATGACTGAATTTAAATAGTGAAAATGAAGATTTTAGTTGTTTCTGATATAATGGGGTGCAGTAAACAAATTCAACTGCAAAAGGGGAAATGTACTGAGAACACTAGTCCTATACGGAGGTTGATGTCAGAAGTATCACTGAATATACATTATTAACATGTTTATAAAATGGGCACAGTAAAAATATATCTGCCTTGATTATATGCATTTTCTTATGAAATCTGTCAGGTCCATTAATGTTTCCTGTATTTTTGTTGGATCATTGTCATTAGACCAGCAAATCTTCAAAGACATTTAAACACCTATCCATCAATGTTTAATTAATGATTTAACACTGATTCATTGTTTGATTAATTGATGAAACCATCCAACACTGCAAACAGCAGGTTCCTCCTTTACTGCATGCTGTCTCTCTTTCCTATCTTGTCTGTCTTTCTGTATATTTCCTATGTCTTTCCTCAAGTCTGTTGTCTTCATCTCAGTGTCCACCTTTGGTACATTTATTATGGTTATGGTATTTGGCTAACACTGTTGTCCAAAGCAACTTACAAAACACTTTTGGCAAAATAGAATATTGGCAACAACAACAAATAAAACACATTGTATAAATGTGAATGATTTAATATCAGCCCTTTTCATGTCCCTCCTGTCTTTACCCTGCCTCTCTCTGTCTCTCTCTCTGTCTCTCTCTCTGTCTCTCTCCATCTCTATGTCTCCCTCTCTCCCTCTCTGTTTTTATCTCTCTTTCTGTAGGTGTGCGCCGTGCAGGTGAAGAATACGGGCCAGATGTACGCCTGTAAGAAGCTGGACAAGAAGCGGCTGAAGCAGGAAGCCGGGGAGAAGATGGCCCTGGTGGAGAAGCAGATCCTGGAGAAGATCAACAGCCCATTCCTGGTCAACCTGGCTTATGCCTACGACACACCCGACCACCTGTGCCTGGTCATGACCCTCATGACTGGCGGCGACCTCAAGTACCACATCTACGACGTGGGCGAGCGTGGCATCGAGATGGATCGCGTGGTGTATTACACGGCACAGATCGCCACTGGCCTCCTGCACCTGCACGCCATGAACATCGTCTACCGTGACATGAAGCCGGAGAACGTGCTGCTGGACAGCCAAGGCCAGTGCCGGCTCTCAGACCTGGGACTGGCGGTGGAACTGCCCAATGGGAAGATTATCTGCCAAAAGGTGTGTGTGTGTGTGTGTGTTTGGGTGGGTGGGAGTGGGGGGGGGGGGATGTAGTCTGTGTTGTTATTTAATGGAGTTTTATATCAATCTGGAGTACAATATCAATATAACTGGAATTTTAAGCCCTGATTCATCTGGCTATTGTGGGAAAAAAATCCTTAGGAATCCTAAGATAGGAACAGTTTAATTGTCTTAGTCCTTGAAATGCTTCCACTGTCTAGCTTGCCTTTAGCTGTTTAGTAGTTTAGTGTGTGTTCTGTGTGCACATTCATTGACATTCCTGGCTCATATGGGAACCAAAGTGGGTCGAACAAAGAGGCCTACACTATGGCCACCTGGCTGAAGGAGCACTTTACTGATGGATGAACTTGATTGACTTCTTGTACTCAAATGTCAACAACCATTTGCCAGAATTATGAACTGTAAAATCTAAATCTTGTCACAAGATCTGGATTTTTCCATTTATCAGTACTTGTTAATAGGCAGAAAGGGCAGCACTGTAAATTCTTACTTGGGAAAAACTTCAAATGTAGGCTCCTACATATTGTGTGAATGTTGTGGGGTCTGTGCATAGTTTTCACTATGGGGTTAGGCTTAGTTTAAGGTTGAAGATATATATGAATTTAAGCATGACGTTAAAGATGACAAAAATACCAAAGGACCAGCCATTGCCCTATCCAAGTGCATAACTTCTAAATGAACAGTGAACACCTACCCCATGCTCAACCAAATAGCTATGAAGACCTAACATAGAGAAAGAGAACAGCTAATCATCATTAAATATGCATGTTTTTGACAGTAATACGTGGCAAAAGCCCAGAGAATGATATTAACTGGAAAGGGAGTTTTTGAGATGGTTACTTGATGATGATGCTGACTGTGTAACTGCATGAACAACAAAGTAACAAACAGAGGTGCAAATCAGCAAACTTTGTCCGCTCGCTCCTGTGACCAAAAATATTTACTCAGTCTTCAGTTACACCATTCTCTTATTTATGAGAAGCTTAACATAGGCTTACAGCTAATCTCAGTTAAATCCTTGTACTAACAACAGCAGAGATCATTTTCTCCCCATTTTCTCTCTGACATTTTGTGAGTTGTGTTCATCTCTGATTAGTCTTCCCCTCACGTGTACGCTGTATGTTGGATACCTACTTATCTTTACTTGGATAATACTTGTGTAATACGTATCCAAGTGCAGGAGGCAGGAGGTCACAGGGAGGACTCACAGCATGGTGTCTGGCCTAACTTGAGCTGATTCAGTCTTTTGAGAAGTGGAGTTCTAAAGGACAGGGCATCTGCACAGTACATCAGAGACAGTCTTTCATCAAACAGATATTGGACGAATGGCAGAAAGTGAAAAAAAAAAACATTGATAACAACAACAACAACAACAACAACAACAACAACAAAACATCTTGGCTCAATAATCATCATGACTGCAAGATCAAGACATGGTTTCATGTAATGAGTGAGAAATCCTTGTGGAGTTTGCTGGGCAGTGTTGTAACCTACCCCTGTGCCTGAGGGCTGGAGGTTGACTTGGGAGTGTTGTATTCCCTCTGTCAGTTGGCCTGGGGGCTGGAGGTTGACTGGGGTCATCTGGAAGAAGTGTGATTTTGTTATTGGTGCAGTGGGATTCTGACTCAGCGATGATTCCTCCAGACCCTCATCCTGTAATCTCATTAAGATGTCTGTCTGTGTGCCTGCTGATGCTCTAATACTCAATGCATGCATACATGCCTGTGTGTGTGTGTGTGTGTGTGTGTGTGTGTGTGTGTGTGTGTGTGTGTGTGTGTGTGTGTGTGTGTGTGTGTGTGTGTGTGTGTGTGTGTGTGTGTGTGTGTGTGTGTTTATATGCGTTCGATAAAGCTAATCTGAGCATTACTCAAATCTGCTCCTCATCCGTGTGCAGACCCACAGCAGGACCCCAATCTACTGAGAGTGCTGTCACCCAGGGGGGTCTCACCTCTCACCTGCAAACCTGTGTGTGTCTGCCTGTGTGTGTGTGTGTGTGTGTTTGTGTGTACGCGTGCGTGTGTGTGAGAGAGAGTGTGTGTGTGTGTGTGTATGTTTCTGTGTCTGATGCTGCTGTGGATATTAGGCTCTTTGACCTTTTGGGTAGTCATAGGTCAACTCTACCAAGAGTGATTTTAAATGTGAATGTCAATGTTTGTGTGTGTGTGAATGTTAATCCCTCTCTCTCCCTCTGTCTCTCTCTCTCCTTCTCACTCTCTCTCCCTCTGTTTCTCTCTCTCCCTCTCTCTCTCTCCCTCTGTTTCTCTCTCTCCCTCTCTCTCTCTCTCTCTCTCTCTCTCTCTCTCTCTCTCTCTCTCCCCAGGCTGGCACAAGTGGCTACATGGCCCCGGAGATCCTGAAGATGGAGCCGTACCGCATGTCAGTGGACTGGTGGGCCCTGGGCTGCAGCATCTACGAGATGGTGGCCGGCCGCCTGCCCTTCAAGGACTACAAGGAGAAGGTCCAGAGAGACGAGGTGGCCAGGCGTACCTTCGAAGACGAGTGCAAGTACACACACAAGAACTTTGATGCTCTCACCAAGAAGATCATCAACCTGTTCCTGAAGAAGAGAATCATTGATCGGCTCGGATGCAAGTAAGACTGCCGCATGGAATTTTTCTTTTTGGCAGGCATACACTGTAGATGTCAATGTAAGCCACAGTCCTGTTACTGTTTAAAAAAATACAAGGGAAAGTAAAAATGACATAAGAGAAAGATCAGACAAAGTGGTGAATCCATTTTTGTTCATTCTAGGACAGAATGGCAAATGATGTCAAAGCATTAAGAAAGATACAGTAGCCCCCTTCCACTTGTTATAGCACCTGCCAAGAGCCTAGTTTAATCATGAGAACTGTTTGCATTTTTTGGTGGATTGCTTTCATATACAATTGGAATTAATTTAGAGCATGTAAAACACAGTATAATGATACATGTCACCAGTGGCGAATGACCTTACCTTACCCAATGCTTACTGGCCTACAGTAGGTAAGCTGAGGTAGTTGGAGGAGTCTGGATGTAATGTCAGCTCATGTAACCATTTCCCCACAATGACAGGAATTCAGAAGGCCCAAATCCGAGGAAACAGTGTTGTTTACAGTAAAACAAAAAAGGATGGTATTTTCTAACACAGCACCTTCAATGCCCCGTTTGCTCTCTGCCATGTCACCCAGTCACACTCTCTCAGGTCACACTCTCTAGTGGGACATAGGGTCCTGGGATGACCTGATCTGGCTCAGCTGTGCATGCAAGTAGGCTTTCCACAAACAGCTCCACCAGCGGATTTACTGGAGAGCTGTATTTAGCCTGACTTGACAGAGAGCCAATAAAGAGGGGAAAGGTGTGTGTGTGTGTGTGTGTGTGTGTGTGTGTGTGTGTGTGTGTGTGTGTGTGTGTGTGTGTGTGTGTGTGTGTGTGTGTGTGTGTGTGTTGACAGAGAGCTAATAAAGAGGGGAAAGGTGTGTGTGTGTGTGTGTGTGTGTGTGTGTGTGCGTGTGTGTATGTGTGTGTGTGTATGTGTGTGTGTGTGTGTGTGTGTGTTGACAGAGAGCTAATAAACAGGGGAAAGGTGTGTGTGTGTGTGTGTGTGCGTGTATGTATGTATGTGTGAGTCAGAGTTACTCTGGCAACACATGGCACACTCTTGTTCTTAGAGTCCAATTTGGAAACCATATTAGGTGTAATCATTCTCATGAGGTCATCTGTGGGAAGGATGGGACAGGAGTGCTCCTCATTAAGAACTGTGGGAATGGCACACCCAGGGAATGAGAAGAAATGTGCTTTTTCGGCTTGATCAAAATGGTCAATGTGTTTGTGTGTGTGTGTGTGTTTGCGTTTGTGTTTACCTCTAGTGGCGACGACCCCCGGAAACATGAGTGGTTCAAGTCCATCAACTTCGCCCGTCTGGAGGCGGGCCTCATCGAGCCCCCCTGGACGCCCAAGCCCAACGTAGTGTACGCCAAAGACACAGGCGACATCCGCGACTTCTCCGAGGTCAGGGGCAACATTAACTTTGATGCCGTCGACCAGAAGTTCTTCAAGGTGTTTAGCACAGGGGCGGTGTCCATCCCTTGGCAACAAGAGATGATTGACAGCGGGCTCTTTGAAGAGCTGAATGACCCCAGCAGGGTGGAGTCGTCCTCGGCACTGGTCACTGCGGAAGAGAAGAAGTCCAAATCCTGCACACTGCTCTAAGCGTGGCCAGATATCAACACAGCACTCATCTCCTTCTTTTACCACATCAAGGGTAATGTGCACTTTGACCTTCAAGTCAATATTACAGTACACAATGAAATCATAATATACTATTAGAATACCTTTAGTTAAGTATTACAATGTCTATCAATCATACATAGTTACTTCTAGTTAAACATGGTTTTTCATCCCGGAAAATCTGAATTGATCTTGTATTTAGAAAAATATGCAGATGGGGGTGAAAGAACGAAACAGATTTTCACAGATTTTTAGATAGCTCTTTAGTCTGTATATTAATGCCTTATCATCGGTATTTCTCAATACAGAATTCTATTCTATTTCATTTTATTACAGTCCAATTACCCTCTGTCAAAACATGTTCAAATAGAAGAGTGGCCCTCTTCGCAGCCTTACTTTCTCTGTCTTAATGAAGCTTCTCTACCAGCCTCGACTACAATGTTGCAGGTGATAGTGGCTGTAGTATCTACTCACCACCACAAGGTGTCAGTAGGTACCCATTAGAGTTTCAACTCTCCCCTGTCATCAGTTCCTCACCAACTGCCTTTCCACAGACTTGAACCTGCAGGATAAAACCTTTCCCTAGCTTTGCTTTGTGGCATATCATACATGGAAAGTTAACCTCTATGTTAATTGGTATTCCTGAAGTGCAATATGTGTATGAGTGTAAGGATGCCTAAGAGAACCCAATAGTACTTATACCATTACCACTGTCCAAACCTTCACTCTGTCTTCTGCCTAACTGCTGAGGTGACTAGTGTAGGGCATTTCAGCCCATTACTTTATAGTTGTGGATAGAGACTTTAATGGTTCTGTAATCAATCTGGGCAACTATTTCTGATGCCTTTTGTTCTGTTCAAATGATAAACTGAAAATGAAAGTGATGTGTGAAGCATTTGATTTTTATTTATCTACAATGGCAAAGAACTTTTTCAGGAGAGGAAACGTTTGTGATTGATGGTTATAATATGATCATTTTTGTCACATCTTAAATGTTGTGTGCCCTGTACTGTATGTGTGTCACTTATTTACCAGATGTGGTCACCCAAAAACCTTACTGTTGTTTTGTGCCTGTAAGTTTTATAGTGTCGCTTTTACAAATCATTTGAAGTGGAGCTTTACACGTGCTGTACGCACACATGAATGCACTGTGCCTCGCTACATACAGATAATGGGTGAAAAGGATTTTTCAAAGGCAGTCTGGACAAAAAGGCTATACAAGTGTACAAGTATAGAAGCTATACAGGAATGTCCAAGTGTTCCGTTTGTTTCTTTTATTTTGTTTTGTTTGTGTTTTGTATGGCAGCTTGAAAAATACCAACCAATGGTGGCTTTGTACTGGTGGCAACAGAGCATTAGAAAACCATTACATCTGTAAGAAATTAAATTATGTGTAGCTACTCAATACTGACAGCTGACAATTTGACGATTGTGAATTGTATACCAGGGACATAGCTATGCTGCTAACTGCTGACCCTGTATCTCACCACTGCTGCTTATCTCTATCTATGTACTGTACTTTCTGTTTTTATCTATTTATTGGTGAGAACGAAGACAATTTTCATGCTTGACAATAAAGTCTATTGTATTCTATTAAAACACTTGTATTTTGTTGCCACTGTAAGTGTTAACTGCTGTAGCTTAAATCTAAGATTTGAGTCTAATCTAGCAATCATTCATTATTTCATTAATTCACATTCAATGACTGTATGTATAATGTAGCATTCTTTCAAGTATGTGAAATAAGGAAATTCATATCCCATATGTGAATCTGTCTGTCATTTCTCTATGTTGGTTTGTTTGTACTTGCCTTATTTTTACTCTAATTAGAGAGGTATAGTCCTTAGCACATCTCTGCATTTCTTTACACTGTGACTATGTAATTACTTTTGTTCTTTTATGTGTGTGTGTGTGTGTTAGGGTGCTGTAATGATAAAATATTGATGTCTTTGCCGACTGAATTCACTGCTGTTGTACATATAAGTCACTTTCCATTATTTCCAACAGACATTTTTGATGAAGCAATGAAGTCTGAGTGGCTTATCTCTCTGCCCCAGTACTGGTGTATGATGGAAATCTGACCATGCTTTTACGTGTCCCCCTTTAACCTGTCATACTCAGGATTACCAGCAGAGGGAGAGGAACACTGTCAATAAATGCATTGGCGTGCAAGGAAACTGCTTTTAGCAGACAAGTAGACAGATGTCTGAATGGATATCTGATGTATTAACTGGTGGAGGGAGGGGAACCATTATAATATGTTTCTTACTCTGAGATTTCTACTTGAGATTTTTGTGTCATTTATTTGTTGCCATTCCAGTCATCACAACCCCTACTATTACACACACACACACACACACACACACACACAGTTAGCAGTGGAGGCCCCAGGAAACTACTTCAACCTAACACCAGATATTGATCGCTTACATATTGGTGGTTAAATTGCCGGTGTGTGGAAGGAAGTAGGCCTACATCAGAGATCATAAGCAGAGAAACAGATTGAATATGCGATTATGTCAGAGGTCATCTAAGCCTACCTTCAAGAAACCTAACCTAACACTAAAACGAAACCAAAAAATTTTCCTTGCATGGCTATAAAACCTTTGGCCTACTAGATTCCTTAGAGTTGCTGCTGCTGGAGGCTAGACCCATAGCTTAGTCAGCTGCTATGGCCAAGTTATGTAGCGTAGAGTTGGTGTCTGGACAACGGTCGCGCTTGAGTTCCCGTGAAGCTGTGTATGAAGCAACAAGTGCCTGTACGACCGCCGGTGCCAAGCGCAAGGTTTTGGCCGACTTTTGTGGAATTTCGGCCGGGGGACGCAGAGTCAGACTCATCTGTATGGGGCGGTTTGTTATTGTGTCGCTCCACATGAAATTGCAGACGAAAGAGAAAGAGAAAACCTTAACGACAGGCTTCTTTGATTTGAAAAGACTCGGAACAAAAAGACGTCAGAATAACAGTCAGAGACGTGTTTTTTGTTCTCTATAAACTGGCTGAAGTCAACTACTGATGTTTTATTTTTTTTATTTAATGAAGTAATGACACACATTATATTGAGCTGAACATAGCCTACCTATTGAGTTGACAAGAAAAGAATAGAGTGATTCTTGTACAAAGAGATGCTGTCCTTCCAGGGAAAACTCCCTCCTTGTCTTGCCAGGTGAATCTAATCCATGTTTTCTGACATTGTTTGGTTGCAGGACTGCAACTTTTTTTCACAGATAGAAACTTCCTGCAGGATTGAAAAATAGCAGCCCCTGTTAAGCTCATGGAAGTACTCATGTGTATGATGCGGCCCCATGGTATGGGGTTGCTTATGTAGCCTACAATGAATTCCTACCATCTGATTGGCATTCGGGGCCTCTGTAGACCCTGGCAGTCTCCCAGAGTAATCTTCCACTGTAATCACTGGCTGTGACTCTGTGTGAATGGGCAGAGGGTGACTGATGTTCGTACTAAAGTCCACCGATCACTGGCACATCCTGTGCCTCCCAGAGACTTCATTCATGTGTCAACACCTCGGCAGACTGGCACGTCTGTTTCGGACGGTCAGCGTTAAAAATACAAGTCTGCATCTCTGCGTGTTCTGGCGTCGGCAGAACGGGGCTCCAGACGGCTGAACCGGCTCTGACGGAAACAAGAGGACCGCAAAGTCGGGGGCAGCAGGCCGTTCGACCTCAAATTACGATGATTTTGGCCGCGAGCCTCCGAGGGGGCGATACTTAAGCGCTTAGCGGTCGCGTACCGTTTTTTGCCCGCGTGCCACCAAAAGCCACAGTGTGTCGGTTCGCCACTTTTACCGTAAGACTCTCATAACAATTCCCCAGGCCTAGTCCTGACCACCAGAGTCACCAGAGCATGACCCTCCCTGTTCTCAATGGTACTGGGAACACTCCTCCAGGGTGGCATCTAAGGTCAACATCAGACACAAGATTCCACTTTTATTGCTTCCACAGATGACATGAAACATTAAGGCTACTGCATGGAGTTGCTGTTTAATCGTCACCAGTTGGGGGAAGTGTAGTGCAGTGTAAGCGGCACTTAGTGCCAATGGGGACCTATACTCAAGCCTGACCTGAGGTAATATCCCGAACCCACTCCCTATCACTCTCTTCTGTCCTCTCTCCTTCACTGAAAATAGGCTGAAGAAGACCAAAACATTGTCTCCAAGGTTCCTGAATTGATTCCATCAAGAGGATACAGGGGTCACTTTGACCTAACGGCCGCCTCACTTAACCTTCTTCCACATCAACTACGCCTCAAAAGTCTAAGCACCCGACATCACCACCACCTTGCTAAACACCCGTCAGCCCGCACACCCAGGTCTCATTTTCGGTGTCTCACACACTCGCATCTGACAAGCATCCAGACAGGTTTCCGTTTCGTTCCCCCCTCTTCGTTAATGACACAGGAGGTGACACAGGAGATGGATTTAAAGGGACGTTGTGGTTCTCATCAGGGGGAGGGTGGGGTGTTGTGGGGGCATGGGGGGGGGGGGGGTTCTGAGAGCTGAGCCTCTGAGCGCTCTGATGGCAATCCAAGGTGCAAGCTGATAGTCTTGGAGCCGCACGCGGAAGAGGGGATAGGGGAGCCATCTGTGGTTGACGCGATGACAGGCAAAACTCTCTCACAAGATCTCTCCGAACATGATTGTGGAGTTGCTACTTAGGCACAGGCGTGAAAATGGCAGCCCATAGTGACCCACACCGTGTGTGTGTGTGTGTGAGTGGGTGGGTGTTGGAGTGTGTGTGGAAGAGAGCAAGAGAAACTGAGGAATTGCTGATGGTTGATTCCAAAGCCTACACACACACACACACAAACACACTGAGAGTATTTATCAGGTGGTGATAAAGATTTATTTCAGTAACTCACAACACACATGCATACCCATTCCAAATGCCTGTCTATGTACCTCATACCAGTTTGATCATTTATTATTTCTAATGCACACATTCACATGTGCCTACTCACACACACACACACACACACACACACACCACACACACACACACACACACACACACACACACACACACAGACACACACACACACACACACACACACACCACGCATAGTACTACCTCAAAGTGCAGGCAGTTGGTGCGTAAGATCAAAGCTGCAGAGGGGGTAATTTGGAGGCGGTGTGTGTGACATGCTCTGGCTTGACATCAAAGAGTCTGCAAACACTCCGCTGAGCTTTGGCATCCTCCGGATGTTATCGCCCTGCGCACGTGTGTGTGTGTGTTTGTGTGTGTGTGTGTGTGTGTGTACGTGTGTGTGTATGAACGCTTATTTTGTGCTGGATAGTTGTTTTGGAAATGGCCTGTGAAGGTGTGTTGAGTAGCTCACTGTACCCATACAGAGCTATTAGCGCTAATATGTTTACGTTTTGTGGGAATTGCAGTCATTAACGAAGAAGCAGACTTCACAATATGAAGTCTATTCAGTCGTACCAGAGATTCTGGAAAGGAGACTCAGGGTTTGGGTACTGACAGACTGCTTGTTGTGTTGTTCAACATTGAGAACATGCACTGTAGCCACTGAAGGATCAGTGTGTGGGGGGGAGGGCGATCAGACGCCCACCCAAGAGTTCGATTTCTGGTCTGTGTTTGGAGGATGGAAAATGGTGTGGGTCAGGGGTGTAGTCTATGTGATACGCAGGACTATACAGTATACCCACTTAAGGCCTACGCACACGGCCGGCGATGCGACGGCGATTTATGGCAGGCGACCGGCAGAATGGAAATGGAAAATTAAGTGAATGGTGCAACGCACACAGCAAGTGGAACGACAGGGCGACCATCGCCGTCGTTTTTTTTCTATTTTTCAGGGCGCTTTTGATACATCATAATAGAAAACAGCTGTCTGACTGAATCAATGGGTGATCGCGTCGCCAGCAGTGTGTGTCGTAAAGCGAGTACAAAATTCCACCTTCGTGTTTGACTGTCGCATCGCCCGCCGTGTGTGGTGGGCTTTTGAAAAGCATCACCATCTCAGTATACCCACATAAAATAGGCAAGGATACGTATTAATATTTGGGGTTGATCACAGTACACCCACTACAGCTAACTAGACTACACCACTGGGGAGGGTGTGGGGGGGGCGCATCCTTGTGACAGTGTGAAATTGTGTGTGTCCGCAGAACAGAGGTGGGTTACTCTGGTTTCAGAAACTAAAAGTCCTACCAGGTATTGGTTCTACCTGTCAGGGTTGTGCACAATTCGAATTGCAATTCTGCTTCCTGCTTGCTACCTCAATTGAAATGCAAGTGAAATTCAAGAATTGAATTGGAATTTAAGAGCCAGTTTCAATTCAATTCTGGAAAGCCTGCTACCTGTGAAAGTAGCTTGTCTATACTTGGCTAAAGAGTCTAGAATCGGTTGGTCCAGTGAACGGTTGGACCAAATGTGGTAGGACTTTTACTCTTTGAAACTGGGTTATCCACCTCCGTCCTCAAGTAAGTGAGGGTGCAAGTGACATACGTGTCATCACCCATGGATCTGTGTGGACGTCTGTATACCTTCCAGTTTGTTTGTTTGTTTGCACGCTACAAGGGCACCCACGGAGCATGGACGGACTCCAAGCAGGCTCGAAAGGATAATGAGAACAAATATGCGCTCGTGGTGTCCGCAGCTGACCGCAGCTGTCCATGTGTACATCCGCAAGCGAGCCGGACAGGCACAGTCACAGGACATGATGTCCATTGCTTCTCTATGAATATTTGAATGTCACCACCACCACAAACTCTGAGACCAGAGGGGTTTTTCTCTTCCAAAGGAGCAGATGAAAACCCCTTTAAGTATTCACCAGCTGAAAGGGAGAGAGAGAGAGAGAGAGAGAGAGAGAGAGAGAGAGAGAGAGAGAGAGAGAGAGAGAGAGCGGGCCTGAAGGCCCTATGTGAAACAACAAGGAGGGAAACCACAGCTACCAAGTTCTGGAGCTCAGATGGACTGTTAGATGGACTGGCTACAGTGTGTGTGTGTGTGTGTGTGTGTGTGTGTGTGTGTGTGTGTGTGTGTGTGTGTGTGTGTGTGTGAGAGAGAGAGAGAGAGAGAGAGAGAGGAAGAAGGGGTAAGACTAGACATTAATAACAGTAAGTCTTTGTGTGGCCAATGGTTAACCAAAGCCTGACGAAGAGAGAAGGAGGACGAGAAAGAAGAGGAGAAAGAATGAGAGAAGAGAGAGAGAGGATGAACAATGGAGAGAAAAAGAACGAGGAAGAGAGAGAGAAAGAGAATGAGAAAGAGAGTGCCATCCTCTCTGCTCGTCAGATAGTGGTGATGAGTATTCCGGGCTTGCCAGTGTGGGCCAGTGAGTGTGTGTATGGGTGGGAATGGGGGATGGTGTGTGTGTGTATGGGGGTGGTGTGTGTGTGTGTATAGGTGGGAATGTGGGTGTGTGTGTGTGTGTGTGTATGGGTGGGAATGGGGGGTGGTGTGTGTGTGTGTGTGTATGGATGGGGTGGTATGTGGGGTGGTGTGTGTGTGTGTGTGTGTGTAAGTGGGAATGGGTGGTGGTGTGTGTGTGTGCTTCACCACCGAGGAGCGGGGGTTTATTTTTTTGTTTTACGCTCAATTTTCTGAGCCCCATTGCTTGAATTCTTGACATTTCCACAAATAAGTGAACCCCGCGCCGCCGTCCAACAGCAACACAGAGACGCAGAGGCTAAGGCTCCGGCCTTGACGTGCTTCCCGTCTGAACCAGAGCGCACTGAAACCATAGAAACAAACACACACACACTGCATACACACAGCATGGACACACACACACACACACATTCACACTGACACAAAGCACAAATGCACGCACACACACACACACACACTCACCACATACACATACACACACCACATGCACAAACACACAATCAGTCACACCAAACTCCAGCTAGCATGCACATCCGTTGACTAAATCATAATAAACAACAAAAGCTCTTATAGGCCCCCTAACCCCAAACATATACATTCAAAAACACAACACACACTATTCGTGCACTAACACATGCATACCGTGCACACATCTCATAATACATCACACGTGCCAACACACGCACACACATATAATCCATATGCTTCATATGCTTGAATTGTAACACTTGCACACTATGGGCATATCGCATAAAGTGTCACACTCACACACACGCACGTCGCACATGCACACGCACAAGCACACGCACACACACACGCACACGCATACACACTGGCCAGTGTGCTAAGACAGAGTGTGTGCTAAGACAGAGTGTTGTCCCATCACAAACCCCTTGCGCTGCTCCTCTCTGGTGTTGGAGAACAGGCTCACACAGACCTCATATGGCCCTGGCCACTCCAGATGACCACCAGCCAGAAGGGAGGGGACCAGGAGAGCGAGATGAGAGCGGACTTCACAAACCCACGGGGCTTCACCTCTTCGCCTTTCATCACTAGCTAGATGAGAGACGAGAATGGCAGTGTGTGTGTGTGTGTGTGTGTGTGTGTGTGTGTGTGTTGCAGTCAGCCCACAGAGAGTTTGAAACTTATCAGAACAATGCTGCTAGCAGTTGACTCCTGGGCTTCACTTGATAGATGGTGATTCATGGGTCTTATTTGAGAACATGGAACCTTGCAAAAAAAATGATCTCCTGTGGAGACAGACAACTTCTCCAAACTGAGAAACCCAAATACGTACTGATGCTTTTTTTTTGCTCTGTTTGACATGGCACTGTTATTGATTACATAAAAATCAACCAAAAATAATAAAATATTCACTCCAATTCCAAAGGCCTATAATACACATCTCTCAAGTACTTGAATCAGAAATGGGTTCTTAAATTTAACTCCTATAAGCAGTTCACTTGGAGTTCATTTGTTCTTGAAATACTGGTTGCCAGTAACCTCAGCTGCGAGGCCCAGCGTACTTGCCTTTGGCTGTAGAGAGAGATGGAGACAGAGAGAGAGAGAGAGAGAGAGAGGGAGAGGGAGAGGAGGCTTGGCACCACTGACTGGAGACGAGCTGGGCTTCTGTGGAGGCCAGTTAACTCTGCGGCTTTATCTGCAAAGTGGACAAAAGACTCCACTTTACCTCAGTACAAATACACGGAGCCCCACACACATGCATATGGAGACACACTGGGGGAGATAACGCTCACCGACCCCCGGCTCCACTTACACGGATCTCATTGTGAGAGGGAGAGAAAGAGTCTTAGCAAGGGAGGCCGAGACAGATATAGAGATGGGTTGAGCAAGGGAAAAAGAGAAAGGGAGAAAGAAACAGAGTGAGAGAGAGATAGAGAGAGAGAGAAATTGAATAGAAGGCACTCAGACAGCGAATTGAAAACCGGTTAAAAAGAAACAGAGAAAAAGAACGAGTGACAGAGAGAAAGTGGGTGAGAAAGCAGCTCGGATGCAGCAGGTGAGTTAAAAAATCAGACTGGAAAAGGAGGATCAACAAAAGAGTGAAGGGAAGGAGGGAGGGAAGACAGGAAGACCGAAAGTAGAGAAAGCTGAAACCACTTGTCTGAGCGTCAGGTCCTGTGTAATAGATCTGGTCAGATCTGTGTGTGTGTGTGTGTGTGTGTGTGTGTGTGTGTGTGTGTGTGTGTGTGTGTGTGTGTGTGTGTGTGTGTGTGTGTGTGTGTGTGTGAGTGTGTGTGTGTGTGTGTGTGTGTGTGTGTTTGGAGTGGGCGGCCTTTTAATTTAATCTAATTAGCCAGTGCTTATTGCATTCCTTGTGGGTGCTGTCATGTGACTGACAGTTGGCACAGTGGGCTGCCCTGGAGACCATCCAAGGCCATCACTCTCCCTGTGTGTGTCTGTGTATGTGTGTGTGTGTGTGAGTGTGTGTGTGTGTGTGTGTGTGTGTGAACTGTCACCTGTCTCTGGCATCATATTAGATTTTTGTAACTAAGGGCTTAGCCAAGTCTCTTGACTTCAGCGCTGATATCGGTCTGCCTGTGTGTGTGTCTGTGAGTGTGTGTGAGAAAAAGAGGGGGAATGACAGAGAGTGAGAGAGAGACAGAGGGCAAGAGAGAGAGAGACAGAGAGTGAGAAAGAAAGGGGAGAGAGAGACCCCTAGTGCAGGTCTCAGAGGCCAGCTGTCATGAGTGTGTGTGGAGGCGTGACCTTGTGAGTGTGTGTGTGTGTGTGTGTGTGGAGACTGAGAGCCCTCAACCCTGTACTGGTGTTTACTGGGGGAGTCTGAGAGGGATTAGATTGAGAGACTGGGACCCTGGAGTCACCACGGCTGCATAGGAACTCATGCATGAGCCACACTTTGATGTAGAAACAACAACAACAACATAGCACATTTTAGCATTCATGCTACTTCAGGATAAATGCCTCTGTGTCAACACATAAAAGGACTCATCGAGTCCCCTAAAGATAGAATAGTCACTGCTTAGCTCTTTCATTTTTATAGAGTCCCATCCAGTGATACGAATCCTACACTATTAAGTCCTGGGACCGTTACAGAAGTATATTTCACTCAGAACACATAATAAATAATAATGTGTTAGTTACTGTGTAATTACCAATATATTAGGACCTCTTAACATACTATTACATAGTCATAATAAAATTTGATACATAATACACGCTTGCTCCTGGAAGTCTAACATCTCATCTGAAATAGACATGCCTCGTCATGCATAGTCTCACACCTTGACATTCTAACCCATCAACTTTGCCATTAAGCAAAGCCACAAGATTAGTCAAGTCGTAAGCACCAGAAGGCATTTAAATTTTATTTACATTCACTAGTGCAGGCCAGTGAAAGATGAGTGACCCTCCTTTGATCAGGAAGACTTTGATGGCTGCATGCAAAAGGACCCTGGATGAGCAGAAGGCTAAGTTTAGGTCTCTGTAAAGGAATATGGATGAATATTTATAGTTTGGCTGAACCTGGAACCTTCAACTGTAGAGGGTCACATACGCACACATGGACACACACAAACACACACACACAGACACATACACACACACACACACACACACACACACACACACACACACACACACACACACACACACACACACACACACACATTTATATTACCACTTAAAC
This sequence comes from Alosa pseudoharengus, assembly GCF_046254945.1. Lineage (NCBI taxonomy): Eukaryota > Metazoa > Chordata > Actinopteri > Clupeiformes > Clupeidae > Alosa > Alosa pseudoharengus. Next base: position 20,692,227 of record NW_027468598.1, on the reverse strand, counting down.
ACTGGACACTTTTACTGAAAGAGACCTTGCACATGCTAACACACACACACGCACACATAAATACACACACACACACACACACACACAATGAACCCAGATGTGGTGGTGGCTCACTGTGTATTTACCTCTGCACGCACAGTTGATGTTTTCTGTTCTGCTAAGTCTCACTCCTCTGTGTCCACTTTTACCACACACACACACACACACACACACACACACACACACACACACACACACACACACACACACACACACACACAGACACACATACGCGGCCTCTCTGGAATGATCCTGCAGTGGAAGCAGAGTCGTGTCAAAATCATTATGACATATTACACCTCTGCAGTGGAACGGCCCAGAACAAAGGTTAGTCTTTCCCATCAGGGCGCTCAGCGTACAGCCATCCTGTGGGCCTCAGCACCGCAGTAATAACTTACTGTTATGGGCCAGACACACACACACACACACAACGAGAGAGAGAGAGAGTCTAGTCTCTCTCCTTATCCCTTTATCCATCAACTTTGTCCCTTATAAAGGATTTCTTTGATGGCAGTTCTCTCTTTTTGCTGTCATACAAACACGCACAGTCTATGTCTCTCCATGTACTGCTTTTGTTGGCAGTATCTTACCTCTCCTGCATGATTCTGGGGGTCCACACAGACACACACACACACACACACACACACACACTCACACAGAGAGAAGGGGACAGAGAGAGAGAGAGAGAGAGAGAGAGAGAAAGAGAGCGTGTGTGTAATGAAGCCTACAGGGATCTGGAGGGACACAAACTGCTCTCACCTGTTGTCTCTGGCAACCAGAGGCTGGCCGATTAACACCCTGCCCTGACAATATGGCCTTTGTTTCTCTCCCTTTCTCCTCTCTCAACACACTCTCTCTCTCTCTCTCTCTCTCTCTCTCTCTCTCTCTCTCTCTGGTTCTCTCAACCCTTTATTCAACTCTCTCCCCCTCTCTCTATTTAATAGTCACTGTCACTGGTCATCTCTCTCTCTCTCCATCTCTCTCTCTCTTCTCCCAGCCTTTTGTCTTTTGTCGCCTCTCTGTCTCCTCTCCCATTCTTGCCTTTCTACACGTCCAGCTCAATCCCTATCTCTTTTTTCTCTCCACATATGCATCTTGCTCTATCACTTTCACTCTGTCAATAACAACACCACTCCCTCTTTCCTTCCTTTGAATTTACTCTCTCTCTACTTGTCCTTTCTCATTTACATTCTCTCTCTCTCTCTCTCTCTCTCTCCAGCTGTCCTTGGCCTTGCTCTGACTCTCTGCTCCTTGTTGGCACTCTCCCCTGGCCCTCCTGTCACGTCCTTGGGACTCCTTAGTGTGTGTGTGTGTGTGTGTGCTTGTCTGTGTCTCTGTGTGCAGTGTGTGCGTGTGTGTGTGTGTGTGTGTGTGTGTGTGTGTGTGTGTGTGTGTGTGTTGGGGGGAACAGTTGAACGCACTTTCTCAGGGAGGGCCACTCTAATCCTGTGCAAATACATTCCATGATGGAGATGCACATGTGCGTGGGCGACAGTGGAGGGGGAGGGGGCTGATGGGAATTTGGATGGGGGGTGGGGGGTGGGCAGGTGTCCTTTCCAAGATGGCCGCCTACATGGCATCATAGGGACCAATTTGGAGCGCAGCTTACCCAAGTTTCATTGAGGATATGAACGCTGTTATGACATATCCATATGTCACATTTACACACACACACACTCATACACATACACATACACATACACATACACATACACATACACATACACATACACATACACATACACATAAACATACACATACACAAACACAAACACATACACACACGCATAGTCACATACGCATACATATAGACATACACATACACACACACACATACACACACACACACACACACACACACACAAAACATACACACACACATACACATACACACATACACACACATACACATACAAATATGCATACGCATAGTCGCATACGCATATATACACATATACAGTACAAACACACACACACACACACACACATACACACACACACACACACACACACACACACACACACACACACATAGAGCTCATGGACACAGACCTTACAATGTGAGTTTGTCAAGCTGCTGAAAAGTCTATATGTTTCTTCTTGTTTCTTTGGTTGACTTGAGTTATATTTATAGACAAGTTTGAATATTAGTTTGGTATGTTTAATTTACGTTTGCAAAGTTGAAGTATCAGTCTGGAGTGTGTTTGTTGTATGCTGACATACTGTAATGTTGTCTATGAACATACAGTTGCAGTTTTTGATTTATTTATTTTAGTAATAAATTGGAGCAATGGAGGAAAACATTCACCAGACATAACAAATGGACACGCAGATAGTGTTGCACATGCTTCATTATGTTACAATGGTAGATCATCGTCTGATGGCATCTATGGTTGGTAGGTGTTGAAGAGTATCTCTTTCTTCGTCTTTACTGCACAAGGTTATATTGTAGGAGAAAGCACTTGTGTTTGCCATGTTTGCCAGGAACATTTGCAAGTGGAGTGTGTGTGGGGAGGCGGGAGTGGAATTTTTGTGAAAGAGAGTGTGTGAGAGGGACTGTCTGTGTGTGTGTGTGTATGTGTGTGTGTGTGTGTGTGTGTGTGTGTATGTGTGTGTGTGTATGTGTGTGTATGTGTGTGTGGGGTGGGTGGGTGGGTGTGCTTGAGTGTGGAGTTTAAGACCTTTGGCTTGAGTTCTGCAGCGGCCGAGGTCATGCCCTGGCCACTCGATAAAAAATTTGTGTGTGTGTGTGTGTGTGTGTGTGTGTGGCTGTGGCTGTGGCTGTGTACAGTATGTGCTTGCTACTGTAAAATGCAGTCTTTATGAAGCCTAGGTTAGTGGGTAGTGGTGTCTCTCTCCAGTGGACAGTTCAGACAGGCTACTCTTTCACACTGCTGTGCTCCTCATAGGAAACCTACCCTCTACGTCAGTGGAGCTGCAAGTAGAGCTCGAAACCTTCTCTTTGCATAGTTTCCTATATTTCTGCATGAACCGCTACCTTTGACTGCGTGAATATGTGTGTGTCCTCCTTCTGTGTGTGTGTGTGTGTGTGACTGAGAGAGTGTAAGCATCACACCCCGAGCCTTCATTACTGACCCTGCTGTGGTGTCCCCGCTTGACCCTCAAGTGACCTTGACGTGACAGCTCACAGAAAAAACAAGTGTATCGCCGCGTTAGTCATCCCCGCCTGCCATTCGGGCTCTGGGCGCAGCGCAGCGGTGTGTCGCAGCGCTCCGAGCGCTCACTCTCTCTCCCGCCATATTCAGTTTCAGAAACTGAAGCGGCCAGCAGATCCTTATCTCCCGTTCCCCGCTCACCACCCCTCGGACGGATTTATTGCCGACCGCAGCGAGTTGTTTTTCCTAGAGAAATAATTATCTGTGGGCGGGAGGGTGCTATAGTTAGAGCATTTTAAGGCTTTAATCCCAATAGCTCCACGAAGCGCTCGCTCGGTCGCTCTCACTCACATACGTTTCCACACTTGGTGGTGCTCCCCGTCAGGGCCCAAAGGCACAAGATGACCTCCGTGACATCACCAGTTTCTGCTGTTTTGGTGGAAAAATGTGCAACTGGGTTACATCTGTTTGCATCAGCGTCAACAAACAAGTCATCAAACAACCAGACGGACGCAGACAAACACGCTCAGCTCACTCACACACTAACACGAACATAACTCAACTCGACTCAACAATACACACACGCACACACACACACACACACACACACACACACACACACACACACACATAAGTACGATCTGGCCAGACCTGCAATGGTTTCTCTTGAGAGGGCTTAGTCTTTCAGTTTGGTGAATTCTGAATGAATGGGCCCAGAAACTATAAATCACAGATATTATGTTTTGGGGCAAAGCGCCTCTGACCGTCAAAAGTCGTGTTTGGTTGCTCGCCCATGGCGTCTGCCTGTGTTAAAAGCAGCCATCTTTAATCGACAGTGACAATGTGAATTTAATATGTGCCCCTGTAGCGCCTTCTGGGTCGGGACTCGATTTCATATGAAACTCCCGAACCACTCAGAAAACAGAAACTGAATTCAGCACGAGTTCTGCCAAAAGAACACACTTCAGTCCCTTTCTCTCTTTCTCTCTTTTTCTCTCTCTCCCTCTCTCTGACTCACGCACACACACACACACACACACACACACACACACACACACACATACACACACACACACACACTGGCCACTTGGCCCTCGGTCTTTGTTGTAAACTTGTGTGCAAGATTTGAGCCCATGCATATTCACACTCCTGGTTTAAATGGGATTTTCTGAGCCATCCTTTGGGATGAAACTGAATCATCGAAACTCAGGCCTGAGAGAGAGAGAGAGACATACACACACACACACACACACACACACACACACCACACACACACACACACACCACACACACACACACACACACACACACACACACCACACACACACACACACACACACACACACACACACTCATTATTCCATGGCAAGGTTTAAGGGAACTCTCCTTGCCCTGTCTACCCCTTACTCATCCTTTCCTCAGCGAAAGGCCTCTAACAGTAATCCACGTCCCTCTGGTCTGCCTCCCTCAACATCAAACTGAGTTCAAGTTCAAACACAAGTCTCACACTCATGAGGGAAACTTTACAAAAGGTGAAAGTTACTGTCTGTCTGGTCCAGATGGAGTCAAATAGCTCTCTTGAGACCTTGAAATAGAAATAATACATCTTCATGTTGAAAGTAGGACTTTACTATACAATCTACATAAACCCAAGTGTAGCTCCAGGTCAGATAGAGTATCTTTATATATATATATATATATATATATATAAACTTAATGTTTATATATAAACTTGAATTTTTTTTAGTCTAATTAGGCTTTATCTGAATAGTGTTTATCCAAACACCAGGACGACCAGTAGGGTGCATCATCCGCCTCACTTTTTGAAAAAAATGTGAAAATCAATCTGTCCCTAGAATAATTTGGTTCCATTAACCAAATAAAATTTCCATGAGAAATTTTATTGAATTCTATTGATGTTTAGGTGGCCCACCGAGCCTCTGAAGTTTCCAACTAAAGACGTCCATAAAGCTAGGCTGTAAATGTCCTTTTTTCTTAAATAACGGCAAAAATAATGGGTCTAGCCCTATAATGTCAATGGAAGTTGAATATAAATACTTTCCGCATCATTTGGTGCGAGTCGTGTGTCTCTATCTTTATTACTTCCTGAGATATGACAGTAGTACATTTTCGGGGAAGATGCAATAAAAATTGCCTTTGCCAGGCATTTTCAATAAACAACATGAAAGTAAACTATCAATAAAAGCTTGCTGTCATGGGTTTTGCCAGTACCAAATTTGAAGGCTGGAAAACAATATATGTGGTCAGCTAATGCCTTATCGAATGAACCAAATGAGGCCTGGCGGTCATATTTCATAGACTCCAGAAATAACAAGTCCTCATTGTTCTTTCAGCGTTTTCTGGTCACAGAGCAAAAGTCTTGTCAGTTTTTCTCCATCTTCTGAAGTTTCTCCAATGTAGATGGGCTGGTCTGTCGTTTCAGTGGGATAACTCAGAGTTTGCCATTTTCATCCAAATCAATGCCATTCATGCCATTTGGGGGCAGCCGTGGCCTACTGGTTAGGGCTTTGGGCTTGTAACCGAGGGGTGCCCACATCCACGGCTGCCCACATCCACGGCTGAAGTGCCCTTGAGCAAGGCACCTAACCCCTCACTGCTCCCCGAGCGCCGCTGTAGCAGGCAGCTCACTGCGTCGGGAGTAGTGTGTGCTTCACCTCACTCTGTGTTCACTGTGTGCGGAGTGTGTTTCACTAATTCACGGATTGGGATAAATGCAGAGACCAAATTTCCCTCACAGGATCAAAAGAGTAGCCTATATATACTTATACTTATATAAGTTTGATTTTTTTCACAGGCTTTCCTTTCTGATATCAAAGGAATGTTGGCCTTTTTATAAAAGCTGGTCACCTGGGCAGTGACAGACTGGCATTTGGGCAGATGCCAGAGGTGCCGCGGCCCCTCGTGGGCCATTTGGGCCGGCCAATCACGGAGCGGCATGGTTGTCGGGTTTGCGCGGCCCATTTATAAGACGGTTTTACAATATCTTCTCAGCCCACACAAGCATCAATAGTGTGACATGGCTTCGTATAAGCCATTTATCTCTAACTCCCTTTTCCTCTTTCAGAGTAGGAACCTGATCAGTATTTATACCAGACATGAGTTTCTACACTACAGTCATGGTGACCCTCAATATTTACATCAGTCTACATTCTTTTGTAACCTTATTCAATCAAATGATTTAAAAGTGCATTGTTTGAAATTGGAATACAATAAATATGGTGCCTGTATCTTTTATTTTATTATTGGTTTACAAAAGTTAGGCTACATAAAGCAATGACTTCTGGGAATTTCAAAACCGAATGCGTCTACTTCCTTCAGCACAGGGAATTGCCGATCTAGCATGCCTTGATCCTCGGAATTTTCCCCTTATAAAAGCGAATAAACTGCCCCCAAATGCACTTCGAAACATAAGAGAATGTCTGCTTAAATTCAGAGAAGGTGCTACGGTTGAAAATCTACAGTCGGAATTGACACATCTCGCCACGCACTCTGACAGCCTGAAAAAGTCTCCTCTAAACGAGTATAGGCCTACAGTCAAAGCGTCGGACTTTGATGATGCCGCAGAGAGATACAGAAATAAACCTGGTGACTGGTGAGCAAGAAATGTGCTACCTGCAAGAACTGTGCAATCTGTTGCTATTTCCTTCTCCAGCAGTTAAACCTCTTTACCTGTGCCTACAACTATATATGGTTAGCAAATGAATTCCTGCTAACACTGTTATGTACTCAAGTGGCATGCAAACTGAGTTTTTCCACTCTTAAATTCATCAAGAATCGCCTAAGGACACGATTGTCACAGGATAATTTGGAGGCCTTTATGCTGATGGCGACAGAGAAAGAGGTCCTATAATGAACTTGGATGCTGATGACGTGATAGACAGGGTTGCGGAGAAGAGCAAGCTCCTTCGCACCTTTTTCACTGCATGATGTTAATTAAGACACGTTTGTGGAGCGGCTGCTCTGATGGGTTTCCCGTTTACCAACAAAACTACATTCGCGAGCAGCCGTGGGGCAGAAGACGCTTGGTTTTTATATACCCCTGGTCCCCTGTTGTCTCAATGATCATAACATCTCATTTCAGGCTATTATTTCAGAGTTTGCCGTTCATTTGCATTAACATCGTATTTTGTCATTTTTGGCGAAGACATGCATTCCTTTAGGGATATTGAACATATTGAACATTCTCTAACCATCGTGATTTCGAATTGGTGCAGTTTTCAGCACAAAAACTAATTTTGTTCTTTTCATGGAGAGCACTGCTCTATGCTGTTCTATGGTGCTTTCTGCCTCTTGCGCACGCATGTTTTCGTGACGTTGCATAGAAATCCATGTATTCTAGGCTATTCTTTTTTCATTTTCATATTTCATATTGCATTCATTTTGGAGTTGTGCATTGATATATCCATGTTTTTGGTTCAGTCTTTATGCATATTAAATTTAGAGTTCATCAGATATTTGCTGATTCCCACTTTGTCCTGGTTTCTGATGAACCATGCGAAAGATACCACACGAAGCAATAGAGAACTTGGCGACAGTTTGGACAGTTGGCGAATGTTTATCCAATGAGCTTTATGCCCTTAATACAGTTATTATTTAAATAACTACTGGCTAAAAAAATGATAATAGTGAAATAATGTGAAATATACCCCCATAGTCCCCCATATTGTGAGGTGATTTCCTGAATTTGGCAACAATTTCGACCATTCATAAAGGTTGATGGTGGGCAACCTAAATATTATCCAATTTACTTCAAAATTTATCAGGAATGTTTTTTCGCTTATTGGAACATAATAAGCATAGGGACAGATTAATTTGCATATGTCAAGGCAGATGATGCACCCTAACGACCAGGTGCCGCTCTTTATACTGCAGCATTTGAGGATGAGCTCCTGTGTCTAATGTATGAGTCAACGTCCAAGCTGACGTTTGGCCAGCGCTTTTCATGGAGGTATTATGTCAAGGTCCCTTCTTCTGTCTCTGGCCCCTGTGCGTTGCTGGTGGTGTGGAGGGCGAGGCGTAGTGGCTAGGCGTGAGATGGCACCGCACGATAGCCATGCTCACAGTCCGCTTGCACTGATTGAAGGAGCCACCTACCAGGAAGAGACTGATCTTATCAAGACTGGATAGTTATCATCTCTCTCTCTCATACACACACGGATAGTTATCATCTCTCTCTCTCTCTCACACACACACACACAGACATGCTCTCTGTATCTCCCCCTCTCTCTCTCTCTCTCTCTCACACACACACACGCAGACATGCTCTTGTATCTCCCCCCTCTCTCTCTCTTTCTCGTTCTGGTTAACTTTATCTCTTCTTCTCTCTGTTGAAGATCACAACTGTGCACTCACGCACATGTTGTTGCTGCCAGCATGGCCTGCCAGAGACTCTACCTTTATGCTGAATCAGTGTTGTTGCGCCCCCTCCTCTCTTCCCTTCTCTCTCTCTCTCTCTCTCTCTGTCTCTCTCTCTCACACACATACACACACACACACACACACACACACACACACACACACTGCCCTCTCTCTCTCTCTCTCTCTCTCTCTCTCTCACACACACACACACACACACACACACACACACACACTCCTTGTCTTTCTCTCTCCCTCACCTTCCTCTCCTCTGTGCCTCCTGCTGTTCTCTGTGCACTGTCACCACCACATGTGTTTCCATATATTTTTCGCACAGCAGTTGCTATACCACTCGCTGTAGACTATAGAGCTGCCCCGGCCCTGACCCCAAGATCAGCATGTTTTAAGTCTCTACTCTCTCAGTCTATCTATCTCAGAATCAGAATCAGTTTTATTGGCCAGGTTTGCGTAAACAAACAAGAAATTTGACTCTAATACTAATTGACTCTAATACTAATATTTGCTCTCAAAGTACAACACTCACTTAACACTCACGTAGTATATAAGAATAAAGAATAAATAAGAGAATACAAAGCAGAACAGTAAGAATGAAATGAAGAGCAGTAGAATATGGCTATGTGTAAGTATAATTACAGCATTTGCAATAAATATAACACTATGGGTGGGTTAGGGCAGTGCAATTGTCTGGGGAGGGGGGGTGTGGCTGGGGATGTCCGCCTCCTTGTTGTCCCTGTTAAGGCTGCCATGGTCGTGGACACCTCAACAGGATACAATATACAATTGAGAGAGACATAAGAGTAGTGCAATATCAGAATAGACTGAGATTTAAGATTTAAATATAAATATAGTGCAAGGCAGTTCAATTACTATAATAACGTTAGGCAGATAAGCAGAACAGCATTGATTGACTTTATTCAGTGTAAGGGTAGGGGCTATTTCTGAGTGTTTAACAGAGTGACTGCTTGGGGGAAGAAGCTGTCTTTGTGTTGGCTGGTTTTGGCGAACAGTGCCCTGTATCGCCTACCAGAGGGAAGGAGGTTGAACAGTTTGTGACCAGGATGTGAGGGATCTGCAAAGATTTTTGCTGCCCTTTTCCTGACCCTGGACCAGTACAGGTCCTGGATCTCCCGCTTCACTTACTTTGAATTCAAAATGTTGCTAGATCCATCTGATTTTGGGCTAAAATCAGGTCAGAAATAAGTGTCTGCTTGGCTCAGCAGCACCGATTAGAGGCTGCATGCATCATTTTGCACTTTTTTGATGCCATCACATAGATGTCCTATAAAGATTTTTTAAATACAACAGTAAAGTATTTCGATACAAAACAAAAACAAGGTACAAAGTACATTTCTTCAACCCAATAAAATACAAATGACAAAATACTATTCTGTATTAGAAATGTGTATTTCAAATATATGTAGCAGAAATACTGCCCATACCTGTGAGTGAGTGAGTGAGAGAGTGAGAGAGAGTGAGTGAGTGAGTGAGAGAGTGAGTGAGTGAGAGAGTGAGTGGGAGTGGAAAGGTGGAGGCCAGCTCGTGTTTCGGATACAAAAGCAGCTCTTTATCACTCTTTTATCTGTCTCATCCCTCATTTCTGCTGTTATCTCCACCATCGACTTCCTGCCCCTGTGAACGAGAGGATGGGGGTCCTCTCATCTGCCATGTTTCTCTGTTTTTCCCCTCCCTCTCTCTCTCTCTCTCTCTCTCTCTCTCTCTCTCTCTCCTTCTCCCCCCTCTGTCTGCGTGTACATGTTGGTAGGTCTGCCTCCTCACAGGAGCTAAGGGAACGATAGTTTCTTTCTCTTGTTCTCTCTCTCTCTCTCTTTCTTCCCATCCCTCCCCCCTTTTTCCTCACACCCCCCACCACCTCCACCCCCCACCAGCCCAGCCCTGCCTACTCACCACACGTGAACTCTTCCACTCCGCAGAAACAGGCCCGCTCTGTTCTTGTCTGTTGTGTTCCGTCCTGTCCCCTTCTGTTCCGTCCGACTCCTGGCTCCTGACATAATTACTTACAGATTGGGGCATTCGAGGGCCTGTGGGGAAGCGCAAGCACAGAGCCGGGGTTCAGTCGGACAGACAGATGGACAGACGGAAAGATGGGGGGGGGCAGGGAAGAGGGGGGCCCCCAAAACACACAGGGCACCTTTCAGTAGCCCACCTTGGGTGACTGATGTGTCGGGGAATGGGGAACAAGGAACAAGGAACAAGGGGGTGCTTGAAAGATGTGGGTGTTGTCGAGTCCCTTACTCCTCTCTCTCTCTCATTCTCTCTATCTCTCTCTTTCTTTCCCTCTTTCTCTCTGTTCCACTCTCTCTCTCTCTGTTGACATTCAGTTAATTTCCTACTCTTTGATGCGGCGCTAGTTTGATGTTGGTACTTGGTACACCTTAAGTGCTTGGAAGATGGATTCAAAGAAAAGGCAAAAAGTGTTGAGGCAGAAGTTAGTGTACTGCCTATGGCCATCGAAAAACATACTTGAATTTAAAGCACGAAAAACAGCTCTATCTGCCACAGCTCTCTGTAATGTTTTGTCCCAACTAATGAGGAGACCACCAGAGACGATTAACCAACTCCGCCAAATCAATCAAACGTCAGTGAAAACATAAAAGTTGGGGAAAGGTCAGGGGTACTGTTGACACTCTGTCTTGAGCACACATCAGGTAAATTGGTTGAACATAATGACCGTCAGGGCAGAGTGGAGAGCGTTAAGCCTCTCAAAATACAGAATCAAGGGATCCTAGGTTTTCTGGAATGTTTTAGATTTGTAAATGAACTTCTTAATTTTTTTCTTATTTTAGAAACTAATGGCAGACCGCTAAGCTAAAATTATATGTTTGGCGGTTCAGGATATCTCCACTCCACTATTCTTCTTTGAGCCAGAAGGGAGGAAAAGCAAAAGTATTTTTCTTAGTGGTCATTAAGACCTCATTTATAAATACTCCAAAAATGGCCATTCTTGATTTTACTGATTCAGTCAGGTTCAATGAGATTCTAATTAGATTAAAGGGAATCAGCCAGTATCCCACAATAATGCAGCTAGTCAGCCAACCACTCAATAACTCAATAATCAACAAAGAAAATCAATTCAACATACAGTCTATGGTAGACTCTGTCTGTCTGTCTGTCTGTCTGTTTTTCTCTCTCTCTCCCTAGGTTTCTTTCTCACTCTGTTTCTACATCACTCTATCCCTATGCCACATATCCATACATCCTTCCATCCCTATTTCAAATAAATGCTATGATATGGATGTCCAAGCACAATATAGAAAATGCATATTTGCTAACTCAATGTAACCCAATCAAGTCATCTTGTTGCTTTGACTGAGTCGAAGTCATACACAGTGTTGGGGGAGTGCTGTGACGGATCTGGCTACAGCGCCAATGCCACTTTCAGGTCCACGTGCCCATGGGTACCTGGGTTCGAGTCCGACTGGGGTAATTTCCCCATCCCATCTCTCTCTCCCACTCCTGTCGCTCACACCACTGTCCTATCCGATTAAAGACATTAAAAAGCCCCAACAAAAAAATAAAAAATAAAAAAAAGAAGTAAAATTTATTAGAGGCCTATTACACATAAACACACACACTGAGTATTGCTCAGTCAAAGCAGCAGGGTGACTTGACTGGGTTAAACTGAGTCAACAAACATGTTTTAGAGAGTAAGCTCATGTGGTCTTGGGTGAAGAGAGAGAGAGAGAGAGAGAGAGAGAGAGAGAGAGAGAGAGAGAGAGTCCTCCCGTGGTCCCAGCCAGGCGAAGACAGCCCCTGTGCAGGCCTCCCCACTCCCCTCTCCCCCCTGCGGGTCTGCTGGAGCCCCAGGAGCAGAGAGCGGAGAGCGGAGAGCAGAGACTGGCCCGGCCGGCCGGCTGGCCGCAGCTGAAGGCAGCCATTGTGCTCTCTCACCTCGGCCCATCAAGAGCCTAATTTATGTGCAGAGGTGCGGAGTGCCCGAGGCCAAACACACAGAGCCCCTCTGGAGGAACTGCTGCCATACACACACACACACACACACACACACACACGCACAACTAGGGCAGACACACACACGCAAACCCAGGCAAACACATATAAACCTACATGTGCACATTCATTCACACACACAGACACACATGTACACATAAACGAGCACTCTAGCACACACAAACATTCAAAAATTCAAAAGTTGTTTGTCATCACTCATTCAGGAGGAATGAGAGAATTTTTCAAAATTCTTTTCCTCCTTCTTTTCTCACCCTGGAATCCTCTACAGCATTTAATTGTTTATTCAGGAAATTCATATAAATGTCATATATGATTTATATATGATACATATGACTTGCGGAAGCCAATACTAAAAACACACTTCATTCTAGGGTACATCATCAAATGCATTTTTTATATTCTGTATCAGCCCTAATTTAAATGGCAGGCAAAGTGCAAAGTCTAGAAAGTAGACTTAGTTCAACTAAGGTTGGTTTAATAAAAAGCTAAGGCTAAACATCTATTTACTAATTCAATAACATGTGCAAGATCCTAAGTACAAACATCGGTGGGTCAGCTCAATTCTCCCACACAGCACACCATACCTTTAGTTATTACACGGCTCTTCAGAGTGCTGCAGAATGGTCCATTCACTTGAATGGGCCTTCCCAACGTTCGGTGGTCAGCTAATTCTCAATAACAGACCGTTGCTAAGTATAACAGACCGCTGTCAAGGAAAATGGGCTTTGTGCTTCTAATTTACGTCTTTCATATTACTGCGCAAGGACTGGAACTTCATTCAAAAGTGAAAGCAGAGGATTGATCAGCTGTGTTCTAAAGAATGTTTGATTCAAGTTCAGCGTGTGCTGTTGCAAACTATTTGTTTCTCACCAAAAGCCACGATGAAACGGTAACAAATACGCTATAGCCTAGGCTATGTGGGCTAAAGAGTCATATCGTGGGGAGTTTATTGTTTCGTTTTGGCAAGTAGCCGTGTAATAAGCGGGATAATGTATAGAACGCCGGTCATTATCGGGAAATAGGTCCCTTCAGGGCGGAACAAGACCCCTCCGCTGCGTGTCGGGGTCCGGTTCGCCCTGTCGGGACCTATTTCCCGATAATGACCGGCGATCTATACATTATCCCTTACTTCATACACAAGTCACTTTGCTCATTGACTGACTGTACACTTTGCCTGTCATTTCAATTATCTTACTGTTTTTATAAATACTCTATGGAAACATCCTGATCTACACTGAAGACCTAGCATGGCAGTGCCACCCATGCACACAGCTTGTGATGTGTAATTGAGACTTTATAAAGATTTGGACTTGGTCTTGGGTGTGTATTACATGTATTTGCATGTATGAATTTATCATGTGTGTTTTCTGCACAGTACTTCCAAGGGTTCGCACTGCCAAGCGGTGTTATCTTACCGTACCTTTCCAAAATAAGTGGTAATAACCCATAACATTGCCTTGCATGGCATAAGCAGGCGTAGGTGTAGGTTTCACAGCAGAAGGCATAAGACCACCCAGCGATGCCTATATTTACTCTTAACTTTTCCCTTTAGTCTTCCTCTCCCCTGATGTGATCGACGTCACTGTCTACAGGAGAAAACACATCATGTGCCACTCTGTCAACCTGTCTCTCTCTGTCTGTCTGTCTCAAGTCTGTCAGTCGATCTCTTTCTGTCTGTCAAGCTGTGTCTCTCTGTGTCATTTTAACTCTTTCTGGCTTTATCGCGGCCTCGACTGTTGTCTGCAAACACTCCCGTGACAACGGCCCATTCTCTCTCTCTCTCTCTCTCTCTCTCTCTCTCTCTCTCTCTCTCTCTCTCTCTCTCTCTCTGTCTCCCTGTTGGAATGCCCACACTGGTATCCCAATCTCTGATAAGCTTTATCTCCTTAAGCTCTATCTGCCATTCTATTCTAGAACTCTGTTCCTGGACTCCTGCTTTATCAGCTCTCTTGTCTTCCAGGCTGCCCTCCGCCCTTCTCTCCGTTTGTGTCTCCTCCCTCCATCTTTATATCACTCTGCCAGCCTTTCCTTTCCTTTGCTTGGCTGGTTAATGCATCAGCCCCCTTATCTCCCAGCACATGGCATGTGTCAATCCGTCTCCATAATCTCCCATCTCCATTAGTGCTGTGGGTCGTCAGAGCCCTGTATCCTCAGCCAATGCCTGGAGCTCTCATACACTGTGCTCTACAGTTGATTGTGCTGCTGCTTGACCATTGAACATCCGTATGTTTTCTTTCTGGCAAAAAAAATCCCGTTGAGGCCAGATCATGCGTAGAGTCATAATATATCACATGTCATTTGCAAGACATTATGGCTTGCTGTAAAACAGCAATTGATTTTAACTGACATTTATAGGAGTTTAAAAGTCTCAGAGTGCAGTAGTGCGTAGTGAATGTGTCATGGCAGGTGTGTGATGGCCCGGGTGCACCAGAGAAGTATGCTCCGAGGCGCAGGGGGCAGCCCTGTTGTGTGAAGAGTGTGTCCACACACAGGAGACGCTGTCAGGGGTGAGAGTGCACCAGTATTGGCCTCTGTGTTGTTTATCAGTGGCTCCTAGCAGCAGTGGGTCTTATCTTAAGTCAACAGGGCTCTCTGAGACACCGTCTCCATTCTACCCCAAGGAGTCGGTCTGAGCTCTCTCCTTCTCTCTCTCTCTTTTCTTTCTCTATCTCTCTCCCTCTCTCAATTCAATTCAATTCAATACAATTCAGTGAGCTTTATTGGCAAGACTGTAAGTTTTACAAATCTTGCCAAAGCAGTAATTACATCGAGAAGAAAACAAAAAGCAATAAATAGTAATAATAACAAGAATTGACATGGACTATGGAGAGATAAATAATAATAATAGAACATTAGAACACACACACACACACACACACACACACACACACACACACACACACACACTAACACTCTCTCACACACACACACACCCTCCAACCCCAACACACACATACTAACACACAATAGCAATGGAGAAAGAAAAATGATAGATACAATATTCAATAAAATAAAATTGGCATTCCCTCTCTCTCTCTTTCTCTCTCTCTCTCTCTCTCTCTCTCTCTCTCTCTCTCTCGGATGCCTCCTATAATTATTTGATCTTCTTTCTCATCCTCAAGGAAACAATCACCGGATTATTCTTACTGTGCCAACCTTCTGTCTTTGTCTTGCCTGTCTTTTCTGTCTGGTGTCTGTTTCTTTTCTACTCGCCTTCCTTC
>NW_027468598.1:20668967-20671467 GCF_046254945.1 Alosa pseudoharengus | reverse complement strand
TTTCCAAACCATACCAGGCTTCCAAACCAGGTTTCCATCCCATAAATATCTCTCTCTCTCTCTTTCTGTTAAATGTTAAATGTAGATTATATCCCATATTAGGGTGTCTTTTTTTCTAAAACAAGAGAGAGCATGGCAGAGAGAAGAGGCGATATATATTTCATTCAGACATTGCTCTCTACTTGATTATTTGCTCTTCAGATGGAAACCAAAGCTAAAGCTGTGAATAGCTTCAGTGTACAATGTAAAAGAGAAAAGTGAGGGGAAGAGCGCGCGCGCGTGTGCGTGTGTGCGTGTGTGTGTGTTTGTGTGTGTGTGTGTGTGTGTGTTTGTGTTTGTTTGTGTGTGTGTGTGTGTGTGTGTGTGTGTGTGCGCGTGTGTGTGACGGTGATGGATGTGGCCATTAGCAGCTCTACAGCTAGCTGGTTTAATTTTACACCAAATTCAGCGAAACACACTCACTCACACACACACACACACACACACACACACACATTATGTGAACTTAATGTGTCAGATTTAGACAACACACACAAACACACACTGTCTCTCACAACTTTCAGTAAATAAACACACCGAAGGAAACAGGTTAACAGTGTGTGTGTGTGTGTGTGTGTGTGTGTGTGTGTGTGTGTGTGTGTGTGTTTTTTGGTGTGGATATGGAAGCCTGCGAGATAAAAATAGGAGAGATGAGAGGACGTGCTGATTTAATGGGCCCCCCCCCACCTTCTCTAAATGGGAGAACAGGCCCCTCTAAACACTCTGGTGTGCTGTGAGGACAGGAGACTGAAAAGAGAGAAAGGTCGTAATCATAACATACATGTCATCTCGTCGGCCCCCTACAATATTACACAATGCTAAAAATGTCCCCCCAATATAAACACATATTGCTATGCTAGAATTGTATCACTCACTGTATACAATCACTTGTAATCACAAACTGGAAAATGCTATGCTAAAAGGTTAAATAATTGACAGAGAAAGGGATTCTTGAGCCATTGCTTACTGTATGTGAAAGTCGTAGAATGGAACCATGAAATGCCAGTTGAAAAAATACATTCATTCCTCGAAATTACGCACTGCTTTCTCTTTTTGAATTAGTATAGTTCTTAACAACTAGCTACTACAAACTGAACTTAACAAACCTGACCCATCTAGTTGAAAAGTGTTATAGCTTCTAGGCTGCAGTTGTTTGGGTTTGAATGTTGTTTACTTAATCACATGGAGCCATGGTAATATAGCCACATAAAGGCATACTCAGAAAGCAGACCAGATATGTAAATGTTGCACACAAGTTTTTGAATAATTGTTAAGCTTTGCTATGCATATATTTATGTTCATATGGTTATAGTTGTCACTATAGTCACACTGCACTGTGCAGGGCCTACAAGAGATAAATATTCCTGAACATCATGCAAGAAACTTGTTTACTGATGATATTTTTAATGTTTCTCACACTGATGCATTCAGAATGGCCTAAAGGGAGAGGATGGGGGGAGGGGGGGTTGATGATACCAGTCTGGCATGGACAGAAGGTGGAGTGGGTGAAAGGAAAAAAAAACAACTTATCTAGTTGAAAACCTAACCTAAACCTAACCCTAACTTGTTATGACTAAAAACAAATGTCACTTAAAAACAGAAGCGTTATGTCATAAACGTTTATGACTTGTTTATGACACGTTCTTGACAGTGTCACGTCACTCTTATGTTGACACTATCATGTAAAGTGTAACCAAAAGTGTCATAGCTTCTAGGCTGCAGTTGTTTTGGTTTGAATATCATCATCACATGGAGCCATGGTAGCCACACAAAGGCATACCCAGAAAGCAGACCAGACATGTAAATGCTGCACACCCAAGTTTTTGAATATTTGCTAAGCTTTGCCAACAATATTTGGACTTACAGTATTTTCTATACCATATGTGTCTATGTCTATATGTGTTCATGAATTTGTACATGGAACTGATTTCAGATACACATGTGTGTGCAAGTAAGTGTGTGTGTGTGTGTTGAGTGAACATATATGTATGTGTGTGTAGGACTGTATATAAATTCACACGTGTGAATATTTGTTTATGTGTGTGAGTTTGCCTCAATCCAGTAGGCCTACACTATCTTGCTCTCACTTTCTGTTTATTCTATATGTGTATGTATTGCATATATTAACATTCTACCATCTGTATGTTTTGTGGCAAGTGCATGTGTATACATTGTACTTGAGTGCTGTCTTCCCCTCTCTTTCTCTCTCTCTCTCTCCCTCTCTTGCACACACATACACACACACACACACACACACACACACACACTCAAAGGCTCACACACACACACACACACACACACACATACATACACACACAAACACACACACACACACACACCCCTCACAACTCCCCTAGCTGTGAACCTTTGTCAGAGGCTAGAGGCGAACCACCTGATCTGCTTGTCTGTCTTCACGTTATTAATAGGACATGTTTGGTCACTTTGACACGCTGGTAATCCA
>NW_027468598.1:20641467-20658967 GCF_046254945.1 Alosa pseudoharengus | reverse complement strand
TGTGTGTGAGAGAGAGAGAAAGAGAGAGAGAGGGAGAGAGAGAGAGAGACACACAAGTTCCCCCACAAAAAGGTAAAGTCAAGACCCAATAAAAAAGAGAATCAAAAGATAGATAGATAGATAGATAGATAGATAGATAGATAGATAGATAGATAGATAGATACTTTATTGATCCCCAAGGGGAAATTCAGGGGGTCTCAGTAGCATACAGACATCACACACAACATGCACTTACAGCAGAAATGGTAAATATAAGTATAAGTATAAACATATAACTAAACTCCACTGTACAATAGAGACAGTAGGAGATAAGAAAAACTAACAAAAAAGAAGGAAATGTGTGGGGGGGGAGGGTAAGAGATTAGAGATAATGATGGAGACTTTAGAACGCGCAGACTCACCTATGACAGTGAGAGCAGCACACTGGAGCAAGGATGTGTCTTCTTGGAGAGTGTGTCTTTGAGTGTCAGGCATGTGCAGTGACAGCTCCATGCTCTCCTGTTCGTCTTCACTCTCCAGGCACAATTTATCAGACGCTCTCCAGCCTCCGCTGCTCCTATAGGACATGGACAAGTGTGGAACCATGGAACTGTTTACTTTACTCAATAAATGAAAATCAATCATCTCTGCACCTATGGGAGAAATGGGAAGGAAGACTGTGCTGATATATTTCACAAATAGGGTTTTAAATCTTTGAGCTGTATGAAATCATCTGAATAGTTGAAATTGCTGTGGTTGAATCAGTTCTGGCGCGTCGGACACGGACATTAGATGTTTTGGTGCGTTCATGGGTACTGTGACCACTGCAGAGGTGCTTTCTGTTGTTTAGCCACTAGATGGTAACAATAGCCTCGCATGTGGCTTATTTTCGGGGCACACAACCTGAACCGTGTGCAGATCGTGCCTGAAAACAATGGTCTCTAAAATGAGGAAAATCGATTCGACCAAAATTAGTGTCCAGTTAATAATACAGTTTATGGAAATTCAGGACTTTGGCTACACTTCCCCTAACTCTTTTGGGACCTCGTTGGACGCTTTTATATGTAGGAGTAATAGGTTACTTACTGCTTGTGTGCGGTGCGGTTGCACTCAGCAAAAACAGAAATAATGATTAAATACAAATAATTAGTTGTTGTTCTTGGAAAAGAAATGCATGGCACTGGTACACTTAAAATATTTTTGGATATGCAAGGATATCACTGTTTCATTTTGCTAGAGTTTATGATATGCGGTTCGCATCAAATATGCCATGAAAATAAATGTAATGTATTTTCTATGAAAAAAAATGTCCTTCTTAGGGACATGGTGGGCGGGTCACAATTAGGACGTCACTGGCGACCCACCCCCGCTAGGGAGAGGACTGGTCGGGCGAAGTGGAGACAGGAGTTTAGTTCTGCCGAGCGGTCGGAGAGAGGAGACCCTAGAGGCTTTGAGGACGTCGACCGGCCATTCAACAAACTCGCAGCACGCCGGACAATGATTCTGTTGTGAGTCCCACCGCTTAGATTTGCGTTACAATGCGTATGGATATCAAACGCAGTTAACGGCTAACAGCGTGAAGAGTACGTGTCGTTATTTGTTTTTCTGGCGTTTACAACTGTTTATAAATCGCTAAACGGGCTCTAATCACAGATTAGTTTAAATTACTTTCGCTGTCTTCTGAAAGTTAAGCCACTGAAGAATTCCTGGATTTAACGGTAAAGCACTTGAGTTAAAGTGTCGTTTTGGAGTCTCGTGGGGACCCGCGCGTTTTGAGGAGCTGCGTTGCCCACACGCTTCTTTATATCAAGGGGAATTATTTACCGCGCTAGCCTACTTGGACAGAATATTCTCCCCTCAGCATCCGAGTCGTGCTGTGTATTGCTGCAGGCGAGTGCGTTTGGATCTGTTCCTGTGGGACGCAATGAAGAAGAGCTAGCTTTGGAGTTTTACCCCTCGTTGTTTTTGAATCCACCTCGGGACTTCATATGTGGAGGCTGCTGTAGCGTCACTGGCTGCTTCATCCACCGCTTCCCCTTCGCGTTAAATGCATGACTGAGCCGACAGCATGTGGGGTTCCACCGCGCAGGTAGTGGTCGCTCTCTGGTGTCAGCTGGTCCTGGCCGCGTCCAGCCTGGAAATTGCCTTGTACGACCCGGAGCGGGGCCAGCCGGCCAAGTGCGAGCCCATCACCATCCCCATGTGCCAGGGCATCGGCTACAACGAGACGCGCATGCCCAACTTCATGGGGCACGAGAGTCAGCGTGAGGCAGCCATCAAGCTTCAGGAGTTTGCGCCACTGGTGGAGTACGGCTGCGACCCACACCTGCGGTTCTTCCTCTGTTCGCTCTATGCGCCCATGTGCACTGACAAGGTGTCGGCATCCATCCCCGCGTGCCGGCCCATGTGCGAGCAGGCACGCCAGAAGTGCTCGCCCATCATGGAGAAGTTCCACTACGCCTGGCCTGACTCGCTGGACTGCTCCCGCCTGCCCACGCGCAACGACCCACAGGCGCTCTGCATGGAGGCGCCCGAGAATGACACCAAGGTGGAGGGCAAGAAGGGCGAGGGCATGCTGCCCGTGCCGCCCAGGCAGCGCCCGGCAGGCGGAGGTGGCAGTGGCGGCCCCGGCGGAGGGGTAGGGGGCCGGGGGCCCGGCGGACTGGGCACGTGCCCCAACCCGGAGAAGTTCCAGTACGTGGAGAAGAGCGGCTCGTGTGCGCCGCGGTGCTCGCCGGCAGTCGATGTCTTCTGGTCGCGCCGCGACAAGGACTTCGCCTTTGTGTGGATGGCCGTGTGGTCGACACTCTGCTTCGTCTCGACCGCCTTCACCGTGCTCACCTTCCTGCTGGAGCCGCAGCGCTTCCAGTACCCGGAGCGGCCCATCATCTTCCTCTCCATGTGCTACAACGTCTACTCGGTGGCCTTCATCATCCGCTCGGTGGCCGGCGCCGAGAACATCGCCTGTGACCGCGAAAACGGCGAGCTCTACATCATCCAGGAGGGCCTGGAGAGCACCGGCTGCACAATCGTCTTCCTCATCCTCTACTACTTCGGCATGGCCAGCTCCATCTGGTGGGTCATTCTCACGCTCACCTGGTTCCTGGCGGCCGGCAAGAAGTGGGGCCACGAGGCCATCGAGGCGCACAGCTCCTACTTCCACATGGCCGCCTGGGGGCTGCCCGCGCTCAAGACCATCGTCATCCTCACCATGAGGAAGGTGGCAGGCGACGAGCTGACAGGGCTCTGCTACGTGGGCAGCATGGACGTTGGCGCGCTGACGGGTTTCGTGCTGGTGCCGCTGTCCTTCTACCTGGTGGCGGGCACCTCGTTCCTGCTCTCCGGCTTCGTGGCGCTCTTCCACATCCGGCGCGTTATGAAGACCGAGGGCACCAACACGGCCAAGCTGGAGAAGCTGATGGTCAAGATCGGCGTCTACTCCATCCTCTACACGGTGCCGGCAACCTGCGTCATCGTCTGCTACTTTTACGAGCGCCTCAACGTGGACTACTGGGCGTTCCGCGGCCTAGAGGCCAAGTGCGTGACGCTGACGGGCCGCCGGCACGAGGACTGCTCGCTTGCCGAGTCGGTGCCCACCGTCGGCGTCTTCATGCTCAAGATCTTCATGTCGCTGGTAGTGGGCATCACCAGTGGCGTCTGGGTGTGGAGCTCCAAGACGCTGCAGACGTGGCAGGGCCTGTGCAGCCGCAAGCTGGCAGAGAGGACTAGCAACAGGAAGCCCTGCGGAGGGGTGGTGCCCGGGGGGCTGGTGGTGGGCATGGGCGGAGGAGGCGCAGGTGGAGGAGGTGGTGGTGGTGGGGGTGTAGGTGGCGTGCCCGGGTGTAACAGCACGCACTGCCACTACAAGTCCCCCGCGGTGGTGCTACACATGTCCAAGACTGACCCTTACCTGGACGGACCTGCTCATGTTTAAAAGGCGGACTGCTTGTGTGTGTGTGTGTGGAGGAGGGGGGGGGGGGTGCATGTGTATTTGTGTTGTGAGTCTGAATGCACAAAGCTGCAAAGGGAGACTTTTTGACCTCATCTGAAAGGGACAGTTTGGGAGCAGATTGGGGGTGATTTGCCCTCTCCCAAAGATGAACTGAAGACATTTTTAAGTCAGGCTGTCACTGACATTGTCATCACATGTGTTTTAACAGGGCATTGAAAGAGTCGGTTGACAGACTCTGAGAAAAGACTGAACAAGATTAAGGGAAAACTCTTATATTACTCATAGTAAACATGCAATGGAACAAATTCAGATACAAAAAAAAAGAAACGAAAAAATAACTTTCAGATATGCAGGCTGTTTATAATACTTATTTGCAAAGCAAGGTTGCCTTGCATGGGTTTATGAATACAAGGATGTGTACTTTTTTTGAAACTCTATAAAACACTTCAGTATGTGTAAATGTAAGATATATTATCGCTATTTATTGTATATATTTAATTTCTATTTGTTTTGGTTTGTCAGATGATTGAGTTCTATTCACAGTTCTGAGAGCCAATGAAAGGGAAGTGCCTTTATAAATTTAATGTTCTAGAAAAAAGATAATAAATGCGCTATATATTTTCAACTATATGTCATGGTTTTAATGGTCCTTCATTGTTTTGCTTGTTTGAAGACGTGCGTGGTATGAGCGCCATTTACGTAATCGTGACCATTAGTTCAGCGGATTAATAGTTCTAGATAAAATAATGAGCGTGGGCTGGATATCGCCACGTGTGAAAACAATCTGCCCGCCTGAATTTAAAAATATCAATTTGCTTATTTGTGCAAACGCTGTCATGAGAGTGGTATGTTTAAACATGTGGCTGAGTTATCAGTTTGCACTGTGCCACAGCGGCAATCTCTCGGTCTCTCTCTCTCTCTTGCTTTCTCTCTGTATGTGTGCGCGTCTGTATTAGAGTGTATACCCAACTTTTCCCTCTCCGAATCAACGATAAAAGCAACCATATCCGACCCCTAAACGCAAGAATGCAAACTATCACCAGTAAAAGAGACGTGTGAAGGTGTCTATGAGAAAACGGTGCCTGGTCTTTTGTATGTTTAGCATGTCCAAATGCCGGTCAATGTAGCCAGCACTTGCGTTTAAGTGGCGCAAACAGAAGTCAGCTATTCATGTGAAGTCCATTGACGTCTCACTGGAATTCCACGGGAAGAATTCTCTATTACCCTAATCGCTTGTTATCTGAATCGAATCAGGTTCTTTCTCCTAGTGAATGGCGTCCAGCCTATTCACAAACCATCTTTAAAAATAAATATCTCTTTCAGTGCACTGAGAATTGGGGAGACATAAAGTTACACATTTTATCCTATGAGGTTTTAACCCCTCTAACATTGTCAGATTAAACCGGCTGCGTCAAAGCAATGCAAATATTTAGAGCGAAGTGGTTTAAGTTAGCAGCTAAAAGCTTGTCCTGGTTCATATGCAAATCGTGGACATGAAAGCCTCATTCAGCCACAGCTTTCAATGGACTCGCCATGAATAGCCCTGGCGCAAACAGATGCGTAAAGCCTGCTCCCGTCCCGTGCCCTAGTACTGCTCCCCCTTCGTCTTCGGGCATGAGAGGTTATTATTGGGATTCTTAACAGACCTACAGTCATACCATTCCTCTTAAACATAGTATCTGTTTAAAGAAAGTAAGAAATTCGGGTTCTCTTTCATCATGTAATGAGGACGGGCGTTTTATTAATATGCCTAGCCAACTTTAAATGTTTGGCAGTATAACTTGTGCCTTCAGGTTAGCTTCTACACTTCAGATTTCAACACAAGCATATGGTGCGACCGTTATGTTCTTGTTCCTTAGAGTGCTCTCAGCTACTGTGTTTTCCCTTGAGACTTTGCTGAATAAGACCTCAAAGAGAATATCTAAAAACGTGCAACAGACGAGACATCGACTTAATACAGTTCGCCTCGCCAGCCCTAAATTGTCCGAGTCAGACGTTTCATTAAGGAGTCGACTAAAGCCCTTCTGGTGCGCCCTTTGTGTGCCGCTCTAGCATGCTAGTCTCCCTTCGTGTCGCTTTGATCTCGCCTAGCCATGCAAATAACGCCAGTTTTTTGCCATGCTTGATCCGGAGATCCGACTGAGTTTGAATAGCACGCTGTCCGGATCATCACATATGAGATGCAGCGCGATTTTGCTATCTTATTGGTGCTGTTTGTACTTGGAGAGTTACACGTTTTTCTAACGCAGACATTGGGTCTAGGCTCTAGCTAAATTCTAAATACTAAAGAGTGCGTAGCGTGAGTGCTTGATCGTATTTGTAATCAGGGATTAGCAGGTTCGTGGTGAGGGCCAGGCCTATGTAATGTGTGGCGTGGGGGACACCCTGGGAGTGAGGTCAAGCCCCTCCTCACCCTCAGGGCTACATCGTCACATCATCAGTCAAGTGGAAAGCATTGCCCGAATAAATTACAGGGTGATTTTGTTCCGTGTCGCTGTCCGCGTTGCTGCGCGAAGGGCAGTGAAGCCATGGAAAGACGTGGTAGTGGAGGCAGTGTTGTGTTTCACCTTCCCGGCGAGATGTCATGACTTCACCCGGAGTGGCCAGTCGTCTGTGGCGACGGGCACAAGGAGATCAGCCTGCTCTTTTGGGCCTCAACTGCAGTTAACAATAACATCATTTCAGTCAACGTGAATTCATTAAAGGAGGTTGTATACTATAAATGGGCGCAGTTGAAGTTGTCAAATGAGCAAATTAAGTCAATAGTTAAGGGGCCCCTTTGAGTAAATACACAGCACAATTAATAACACTGAATAGCAAAAATGATAATTGTAATGTCAGCATGGTTTTGAAATGCTGTGTAGCTCAATTGTTTAGTTTGACCTGCTTATAAAACAGAAGTGAACTGAAATTTTAGGGGGTGAAGGAAAGGATTTCTCTGTACTGGTGGAGCTCAACACAATCTTCATGCCAAACCATGCACTACATACACAACATTTTTAAACTCAACTCAAATAAAACATGATTATTTAGGCTGGTGTAGCTTTTTAAAACATTTTGGTCACACACATTTCCACCTAACACATGCAACATATGCTCAGGAAGGCCCACTGATGCTCCAGTTCGTCATAATCATATATAAATCTGTGCTTACTAAACACCCCCCTCTCTCTCTGTCTCTCTCTCTCTCTCTCTCTCTCTGTAGTACTGTTCTGTTTTATCAGCATGTGGACCAGAACCAGAACTGATCCATCAGGCATTCTGCTGCCGCCCGCACCGCAGACTCCATTATGACGGACAGCACCACACAAATTTTTGACCCGCATGTCAATATGTCCTCTGCCATTGCATGAGTGATGTTTAGCAAACAACGCTGTAAACTACTGGGTTTGAATTCCTCCAGGTTGGTAATTTGGGGGGCTGCCGGAATGTTTGTTCTGGTATTGAGTTCGTGTTCTTGGGCCCGGTAGTTTTTTCGAGGCTGTATCCTGGCCCAGGTCATTGTCTCCACTCCTGCTATTGTCTGGGGTCTGGCAGACAGCGCAGAGATCTCGCTCTGAAACAACCGCAGGTTACATTTAACCATCCTACAGAAAATCCCACTGTTTGTGTTGGAGCACAGGACAGGGAGGCTCTAATGTTTAGAAGAGAAAGGCTCTCACTCTTGCTCTCTTTCTGTGTGTGTGTGTGTGTGTGTGCGTGTGTGCGCGTGTGTGTGTATGTGTATGTGTTCAAGCTTTGGCCAGTGTGCACACTAATGTAGCCTCTACGTCAGAGACAGCAAGAGGGACATAATGTAAATATTTATGTGAAATATTTATGAAAACTCTAAAAACAAGAGAGGGGTATATTTTGTGTTGTACAAAATAGTTGGTGTCTGTGTATGTGTATGTATGTGTGAAATGGGTGTAGAAAGAAAAGGGGAGAAAGTAAACAGCTGTAAGAGAGCAAGAGCAGGATAGAGGAGTGAGAGAGAGAGAGAGAGTGAGTGTGTGTGTGTGTGTGTGTGTGTACAGTCCTGAGTGTAAATAAACTCCCTCAGGCCTCCTGACTCACTACCCCTACACACTCCACAACCAGATCAGGAAATGTTCTACTCCCCAGGGCTCCCCTACACCCCCCTCCCCAACACACACACACACACACACACACACACACACACACACACACACACACACACACACACACACACACACACACACACACCAGGCTCAAACACGGCCAAGGACATATCTTACTCAACTCCACTGATAAGCATTTGTGTGTATGTGTGTGTGCGCATGGGTGTGTGTATGTGTCCCTGTGACGCGAGGGTAGTAGTCAGCAGGACTGCAGATGTTGTTAAAATGTTTGTTTTGTGCTGGAGAGTGTATTTAAACAGATAACAGGGTCAGTGTTCGGAGCCTAGTTGAGGGCCACACTGATGTTTTTGACCAGTGTGATGGGGATAGTAAGGCTGTCCACAACGAGAGACGCTGAATCAAAGCTCACAGTCAAGTTGGATCTGAGGAAAACAATCAAGACTAACACACACTGGTGTGTGAGAGGGAGAATGTAAGGGAGACTAGCTTCTGTGTGTGTGTGATAAGGGGAAAGAGGGTTTGTGTGTGTTTGTGACGGGGGGTGGGGTTAAAGAAAAGAGTGTGTGTATGGGCGGGGGAGTGTGTTTCAGAGAGAGAGAATAACCTGGTGAGAGAGAGTGCTTGTCCTCCAGGGCTGGTATCAGTGATCACGACTTAAGACTAGTACTTTGGGGGAGAGTGATGTTGTCAAGAACACCTGCAATTAACACAAACACACACACACACACACACACCATGTTCACTCTCATAAAACACACACACACACACATACACACACACACACACACACACACAAGCAAAGTGAAAAAACCCTCCTTTTTTATAAATCATCTGTATCTCCTACTGATAACTTATGTTGATCAGGAAATATTCTGTTGTTCTGTCGCCATGGTGCTAATCCAGCCCAGACAGTGAGCTGAATGTGTGTGAGAGCAGAGAGATACTTCACACTCCAGCCATGTGTCTCATTACAGGGGATATTATGGGATGGCCCCCTCCCACTTTCAGCATTGCCAACACCCCTGACCACTGTGAAGGAGGGACAATGAGAGGAACAGAGGGAGTGAGAGAGATGGAGTGGGGAAGGGAGGGGAGTGTGGCAAGAGAAAAGGAGAGAAGTAAAGGTGGAGAGAGAACTAG
Source organism: Alosa pseudoharengus (assembly GCF_046254945.1). Lineage (NCBI taxonomy): Eukaryota > Metazoa > Chordata > Actinopteri > Clupeiformes > Clupeidae > Alosa > Alosa pseudoharengus. Next base: position 20,649,814 of record NW_027468598.1, on the reverse strand, counting down.
AGTGAGAGAAAGAGAGGGAGAGAAAGACTGGAGAGCCAGTGATAGAAGAGGGAGTACGAGAGAAAAAAAGAGAGAGGGAGAAAGAATAAAGCATCCCTCGTTACTGTGATCCCCACCCCCCAGAGTGCTATTCCCTTCCTGGCTCTTTTTGATGTGTAAATGAGACCACTGAAAAGCTGCAGGCCCCAAAGAGATGCTTTCCATGAAAATGCGCTAGTTTGAGTTCACACACCACTCACATGCCCCCCTCCCTCCCTTTTCTCTCTCTCACACACACACACATTTATGCATACATCATATGACACCAACATGTGTAATGCTTTCAAGCAGTGTGATCTCATAGATGGTCACATTGTTTTGATCAGAATGTCAGTTACTACGGATTCTGTATTGTGACGCAATAATGGGCTCACAGCTCTGCTGCATGTGATTGACAGTTTAACTGTAGTCCTGCCCACATTAAGCCGGATAAATATAAATACACATATTTGAGGTGAAAACGATCTTCATCCACATTATCGTTTTGTATAATTTTTTGTAAGTTTTGCATCCACGCTAACACTGAACTGCCATAGAAGTGTTTGTTGTTGGTAGTGTCTGGAATTCTAAATGTTGCATAATATTCTATAATGTTCTAACCGGTTACCATTTAGAGGAGATGCCTTGGAACACTGAACAGGGACGAAAAAATAATGTTTTTGCTCAAAATGAACCGTAATAGAATCATTCTGTTTTCAGTCTCTGGTATGAATAGGGTCCCCACCCATAAAACGAAGCATCAAGAACTTAGTAAGTTTACAGGGAGTTTATTAAACAGAAGTTTTACAAGACCTGCCATCTTCGGTGGCCTCCATGTTGTGGGGAACAGTTTCTAATCCCTGATTCATACTACTGCAGAAGTGTGGTGCTGTTTTGAGTATTATTAGTGGTTATAAAATGCTGGTTTGGATACGTTTGGCGCACTGCATTTCACTGTTAGCCTTTTGGGCTGTAAGCGCTAAAGCTGTTCAAACTCAAACTACGATCAGCGTAATCTAGCTTTTGAGTGGGTGTTCGACTTGTCATGGAGGAAAAAACCCTGTGTTCAAATTACTCCAGAATTACACTTTAAATGTTTGCTCAGGAGCTACTAGTGTGCAGACTTTTTTGTTGTTATTGCTGTGACTTGCTTTGGTCCAGCATTTGCTTTGGATGTGAGTGTCTTTTGTAGACTTTTTCACACTACAACGCTAACCCGGCCTTTTTAAATAGATGCACCTCAGAGTATAATTTTTGGTGTTGGAATATGCCTTTTTAATGTGGATGGAAGGGCTAAACGGAGAAATAATTATGCATATTTGCATTTACCTGGCTTACTTTGGACAAGGCCTGCGTCTACACTGAACAATTCTAGAATTATTTAAAAGTTGGTAAAAGAAAACAATGCAATGCAACAACACCACTTTTTAGTATTGAAAATACTCTATTTTATCCTTGCATAAACATAAAAAGCTCACACACCACTTTAACTTTGCACATAAAAAAGTAGTGTATGTGCAAGCTTTTCATGCATATGGGCAAGAAAAATTAGTATATGCACAAGCTTTTCATGCGTATGTGCAAGAAAACGTATATGTGTAAGCTTTTCATTCATATTAGCAAGCTTTCTTGATATATGGCCCAGGGGGCGCATCATAGGTCACGTGTATACATCAGAGCCATGTAGAGTGTGTTTCAACTCACTCACCAATGAAGGAAATAAACTATATAATACTCTAAATAAACACACACAAAAAACCTTGAAGCATCTTTTTTCTTCTACTCGGACACATAGCATAGTGTTTATTTTCAGACCATCTGGACACATACACCCACATACACCCAAATACAACCACATACACACATACTTTACACACGGTAATTGAAGCGCAGGGAGGGAGCAGTCATTCCACCTGGCCTTGGACCCAGGTCTCCTGCTGGATACCAAACCTGCAGCTTGACCACAACACCAAAGAGCCAGGGTCATTGGAGCATGCTCAACCGTATAGTGACAGCACTCCATCACAGTAATGTTTACCAAACAGTGGATACAATACTGTACAGACCTTACCTCTCTCTGCCCTTTCCTCTTTCTCATTTGCCCCTATTTCTATTTCTCTCCCTCCCACACTATCATTCACCCTTTTCTCCTTCTACCTGTTTTTCCCTCTACGTCTCAGACTCCTCTTTGTAACGATTTAAGAGTAAATGTTGGGGTCTGCCGTGGCCAAAAATAGTTTTGGGTGAATAAAAACATCTCAGTGGAACATTGCAGCGAAACATCGGGAGAGGGGAAGCAGCAGAGCTAAAATATCTCCTAAAATATTTTTCAAATAAATACTCTCTGACATTCCCAGAATAACCCCCCCTCAAAAAAAACTTTTTTCCCTTTTCCTGAATGCTTTTAGCAAACCCTGTCGAAACAGTGAACTCTTTGTTGAGACTTTCTGTGATGTCCCAAAGCAACCTGAATGTTCAAAATTACCGCAACTTGGATTCAAGTGATTAGGAGAGCTACCAAACTCCTGGGACTAGAAGACTGTATGTAGACTGCCAGCAGTAGACTGATGTAAATCTGTGGAGAGCCAGGAGTCCCTTTTACCAAAGGAAGCAGGGGTGATTGGCATGCAAATCAACCGGTCTACAGTTTGGGACTAGTTTTCGACAGATTGATGACTTAGCCTTGATAGATGTAACAAGGTGAGTCACAGATGGAAGGCATAGATTGTGATGTAGATCTAAGCTAGAGAAACACAACGGCTACCATGACGATGGTGATGAGTTATGCACAGCACCGTAAACACGCCTGTGTGTGTGTGTGAGAGAGAGAGAAAGAGCATCAGCGACTCCAGTGAGACAGTCTGTCTCTCCTGTCCATCCATTTGCCAGTCAGAATCAGCTTCTCTCATCTAGGTTCTTTTATCTCATAAGCAGGCCTATCAGAGGAGCTGTCCATCTCCCTTTCTCCCACACTCACTCGGCCTTACACACACACACACACACACACACACACTCACACACACTCAGACAAACGCTGATGAGCTTCCCACTTTCATCCGAGTGCCTCGCACTTCCCTTTCAACTCTCATCTACACACGTATGCACACACACACACACACACACACACAGGTTATTAGATTGAAAACGGAAGAGAATGTGGACCTTGGATGCCCTGTGCAGTGCCAGGCACAGCATGCGCTGTGTACACACATGATGTGGGTTTCATTTGAGGACTGATATTAAAAAAGGATTGAAAGAAAGAAGAGAAAGAAAAGATGGAGGAGGACAGAGAGAGAGAGAGACATCTCTGAGCAGATAGCTCTAGCCAGAACTAGAGATTCGCTCACTGCCCTGTGCTGATACCAAGTGTAATATCTTCAGTAGGGTGTGTGTCATCTGTATTACCAAGTGTCCGCTACAACTGTGCCTTTGATCACTGGGGAATAAGACACATGCTCTCCTGACCTTCACTCTCTTCTCACCCTCACTCACCCTCATCTCACGAGCCGGAATGGAAACAGTTTAAGTGGGTGTACAAGCTGTGAGTGTAAAAATCCATTGATTTGGAAGGACCCATAGATTTAAAGAAAAAGGCAAAAATATATTTCTGTTGTAGAAACGTATACAGTTCAAAGCAGTTTGGTGGAAAGAGGGCTTGCAAGTACAAGGGCAGGCGACCTAGATTGTGATCCAGCTCTGCTGTTGGTGTCGGCCGATGGTACATGTCTTCCTCTGCCCTCCCCTCCCATCGCGGCAAAGTTCAAAGAGATGTGACGTGGCGTGACGTGACACGGGCAGGGGACAATGACACAACAGGGCGGCAAAGTGACAAGAGCGACAAAAACTGGAGCCGTGGCGGCAGAGGCGGCGGCACAATATCATCCCGGCAGTGTTGGAGAAGCTGAGATCACAGGCAAGCGCAGCAGGATTTGGGTCACTGCTACAGAGAGCAAAAGGAGTAGATGAAAAAGAGGGGATAGACAGAGACGATGATGTAGGTCATGCTTAACAGAGAGAGAGAGCGAGAGAGGAGAAGAAGAGAGAGAGAGAGAGAGAGAGAGAGAGAGAGGGCCCTGCCATTTTGATTTGGTTGCCAAGCAGCACCCCTCTTTCTAATCTTCAATACCAGCGTCTCAGCAGAGAAAAGGAGGGCAAGGGATCAAGAGAGACAGAGAAAGAGAGAACGCAGAGAAACGACAACAAAGTCGAGAAAACGATGCAGCATCATGACCTGCTTTCAGCGACGTTCAAAGAGAAGAGGCAGAGAGAAGGAAGTAGGGAGGGAGAGAGAGAAGGGAGAGGAGGCATTAAACACTTGGCTGCTTTGCCCTCCCTCCCTCTCTGTCTATCTTTGCTCCTCTCTCTGATCTCTCTCTCTCCTCCCCTCCGTCTGAGTTTGGGTGACACATGTGCTGTCACTCTGTTCTCTCTTCTTAATCCAGGACATAAAAACATCACCCAATATCAGAGAGGGCACAGGCTGTTTCCGTAGCGACAAGATGTTGGGAGCAGTCATGTGTTTGACCACAGGCCCTTGAAACAGGACGCAAATGTCACAAAGTAGAACTAGTGTCTGTGTGTTTGTGTAAGGAGCATCTATGATCCCCCACTGAATATTTTGTCACATCATGTCTGGTCAACAAAGGCTTAGGTTAAAGAACCCCCCGCCCTTAACAACCCTTTGCTTCTTGTCTTGTCTACATCTCTGTTTTCGCTCGATGAGTCTCTTTTTATCCTCTCTCTCACTCTCTCTGTCTTTCTCTCTTTTTCTCTGGGGAATGCTGAAATATTCCCTCTGTCTGAATGCATAGTGTTTGATGTTGCAACTTTCATCTCATCTCCTTGTTTTCCTCTCGTTTCTCTCTCTCTCTTTCTCTCTCTCTCTCTCTCTTAAATGAATAGGCACTTCAAAGGCATGAGTTACTATTTTTATGTACTATATAGTATAGTATTATTATATTATATTAAGGGGTGGCTGTGACTGCCATCGTTCATGGACGTGTTTCTAAAATTGTCGCAAGACGAAGCCAAAGTTTGTCTCACTGTCTGCGTACCTCCAGCTAATAGTGGCGTGACAGCTGGCAACGTCTTATCAAAAATGGCTGGCGAAGGAAAGACTCCCCACAATCCTTTGCAGCAGGAACTATGTGCTAGAGCACGGTAAAGGGATTGTCCCAGCAGAGGTGTCACGTTTCTCTGTTGTGCGATGACAAAGAGAAATCACACTTTTGCCTATACATTTTAATCATTGATCAAAATTCCCTTTCTGGAGGGTTGCTGGAAAAGTTATAAGGGAGTGGACTTTTGTGTAAGCAATGATCATCGCTCAGTGACCCACTTTCATTTTCTTCCAAAGTAGACAAGGCCTCATCCTCCATATAATTCAACTTAAGGTTTCAGACACACACTCACCCTCATGCAATTCCTTGTGTATTGGATCTCAGCCTCCTCTTCTTGGTGGAAGCAAACCGTTGCATTTGAACAAAGTATGCCAATATCTCCTTTTCTGGAATGGGTCATTCTCTCTCTCTCTCTCTCTCTCTCTCTCTCTCTCTCTCTCTCTCTCTCTCTCTCTGTTTCTCTCTCCCTCCCTCCCTCTCTTCCATCATCTATCATCAATCATCCTCCTCACATGGCTACACTACACTGCCCATCCACCTGTTGCCCTCTCAGCCACCCATGTCCTGGACCACCTCCTGATTCTCTCCCATCTCCACACCCACACCCACTGCCTCCACATCTCCATCTCTCCTCCGTCTCCCTCCCTCTCTCTGCTCCTTGACCCTGCGGCCGGGACGCTGGCCTCCGTCTCCTTAGATCTCCAGCCGTGATGGCCAAACCATTCCGTCCGCCTCTGCGCTTTACGGCTGACTGAGAGGCTGTGGAAGGGTGACCAGTCAGCTGCTCCACTGACTGGGATTGCTGGGTGGGCCATTGTTTAGTTTTTCTCCGGAAGATTCTACAGCCCCAATTGCTGGAAATTGAAGGTCATAAATTGAAAGGCAGAATCAGACCGTGTAGGAAAGTGTAGTAAAATGTAGAATCAGGCCATGTAGTAAAGTGTAATAAAAGTAGAGAATGAAAGCTATTTGTCCAGTTAGGAAGCAATATTATTGCCTTTGTTTCAGTACCTTTTAAGTTTTTTTTTTTTTTTCAAACCTATAAGTGATTGTCCTAATGATGATTAGTCCAATCAAATTGGTTAACGCACCTTTTGGGTGATTCGCTTGATTGGGCCTTCTGTCTGGCAGTTCTTTGTGCTTTATTGGGGAGCAGATGATGGCTTTAGTGAGAGAGTGAATGCAGGGCATCAGCCCTCTCCTCCTCCCTGGCCCTCTCTCTTTCACTCACCCCATTCAACAAAGGACTGATGAATACAACTTCAAGGTGGGATATGGTTGGGGCTAGGCGGGGTCCTTAATTACACTTGAATGTGTGTGTGTGTGTGGTGTGTGTGTGTGTTGGTGTGTGTGTGTGTGTGTGTGTGTGTGTGTGTGTGTGTGTGTGTGTGTGTGTGTGTGTGTGTGTGTGTGTGTGTGTGTTTGTGTGTGTTTATGGCTTGAATATTTGCTTTTTAATTAGGAATAACCCAAAGTGAGACTGCTATGTGTTGATGTTCTGGCTAACAATGTGTGCGTGGGCACCTCACAAATCATTGTGTGTGTGTGTGTGTGTGTGTGTGTGTGTGTGTGTGTGTGTGTGTGTGTGTGTGTGTGTGTGTGTGTTTGTGTGTGTGTGTGTGTGAGGCCCTCAGGTGATATGTTTCCTGGCTAACATCAGACTCACACAGTTAAGCGGCGGCGCCTCTCTGATGACTCTGTGGCTTTACAGCAACGGGAAGACCACAGGACTACAGCACGCTGTTAATCATGAGTGCTGAAGACTTTACACACACACTCACTCTCATATACACACTCACACACACACTCATAGTGATTATGTACACACACACACACACACACACACACACACACACATACACACACACACACACACACACACACACACTCATAACACATAGGTTACACCTAGGCTACACTCACACACAATGCAAATACAGAAACAGCTCTTTCTGACAACTCTGTCCTCCAATAATTAAAACCCTGTAGCGACATCGAGGCCATCATCAACATTTCTGCAACACTTATGCTTTTTCTTTCTTTTCTTCTTTCAGAAATTTCTCTCTGATCTGTCTCCCTCTCCTCCCTCTCTGTCTATCTTTGCTCCTCTCTCTGATCTCTCTCTCTCCTCCCCTCCGTCTGAGTTTGGGTGACATGTGTGATGTTGCTCCGTTCGCTCTACTTAATCCAGGACATAAAAACGTCACCCAATATCAGAGAGGGCACAGGCTGTTTCTGTGGTGACAAGATGTTGGGACAGGTGTTGTGTTTGACCACAGGCCCTTGCAAGAGGGTGCATACATCCAGGGTGTCACACTGTGTGTGTGTGTGTGTGTGTGTGTGTGTGTGTGTGTGTGTGTGTGTGTGTGTGTGTGTGTGTGTGTGTGTGCGTGGACATGCTTTTCCTCCGGCAAATATTTCCTCCTGTCACGCCTGGTCATCAAAGGCTCAGCCTACAGCTCTCAAAATGCAGAATCGCTCTCTCTCCCTCCCTCCCTCCCTCCCTCCCTCTCTCTCTCTCTCTCTCTCTCTCTCTCTCTCTCTCTCTCTCACACACACACATACACACACACTTTACCTCTCTCTTCTCAGTGTCCGTCTGTAATGCAGGCCTTTTCTGTGCAGAGGGCCTGATGGCGCTGATGTAGAGATAACAGTGCACTGTGCTCTCTGCTTCTCCATGTGCTGTAAGAACAACATGCAGTGCCAGCACACACACATTGGTCTTTTGTATCAGCTGTGTTAAAACCACCACATCTGACACACACACACACACACACACACACAGTCATTCACACATATACCCACACACACATTCACATGCACTACATACATTTAAACCACAGCAAGAGATAAGTGTATCTATGGTTCTAGGGCCATTTCAAAAGACCTCAAATAAGCTTAAATTCGAAAGATTTAGAGAAATAGAGAAAATTGGTAAAAGTCCACATTTAAAAAATATAGTTATCGCAAACTATGTTCATTTGTTTGCTATGGTCATTTTCCAACAGAAACCTTGAATGTTCCTTAAAATCATCCATTCCTTAGAAGAAAAAAAAGATGAATCTACAATGGTTCAGTTGTACTTTGTGGATAACCACTGAAAAAGGATTAAATTTACCTAATTGACTACATCATATTATTTGTCCACTTGCTGAGAAAATGACTTCTTTGTTCATCCAAGTCGGAGAACTCCTCTTGGCATCACA
>NW_027468598.1:20573967-20638967 GCF_046254945.1 Alosa pseudoharengus | reverse complement strand
CATGCACATGCACACACACACACACACACACACACACACACACACACACACACACACACACACACACACACACACACACACACACACACACACACACACACACACACTCATAACACACATAACACAATCAAACAGGCGGCCCGAGCTCTGCTACTAAAACAAACTCAGCAGGAGAGCAGGAGTTAGAGCAACAAAAAGAGACTGGGTGCGAGAGAGAGAGAGAGAGAGAGAGAGAGAGAGAGAGAGAGAGAGAGAGAGAGCGACAACGAGAGAGCGGGAACGGAGGAGGGAGGGATGGAGGGATATGGGTGTGAAGGGAGGAGAAGAAAGGAGAAAGAGCGACTGAGGCCCTAGAACATGAAACAGGATCCGCGTGTTTCACTGCAGCCCTGTTAATCCGACAAACGACAGCGTGAGCAGATTCCCTTACAGAGCCCAGGAGCCCACAGTGTCTGTACCCACACATAAACATCTGGCCTCAGGGAGACAGAGGGAGAGAGAGAGCAGAGGGAAAGGGAGGGAGGGAGAGAGGGAGAGAGGGAATGAGGGAGAGAGAGAGAGGGAAAAGGAGGGAGAGAGAGAGGGAAGGAGGGAAAAGAGAGAGACAGAGAGAAAGAGAGAGCTGGAGGGATAAAGGGATGGAGAGAGAGAGAGCAAAAGCAATGGAGGGAAGAAAGAGAATGAAAAAGAGAGGGGAGAGGGGGAAGTATATGGGAAAAGAATATACAGAAAAAGAAAGTGAAAAGAGAAAGGGAGACAGGGGATGAGGTTAATGGAAAGAACAGACAGAAAGATAATGAAAGAGGAGAAGACAAGAGAGAGACACATCACATTGATTTGAAGAAAATGACCAAAGAGATCAGGTTGGCTTACTAGCAGAGGAACGTGGGGTTAAAGTTTGGGAGGGGGATAGTGATTAAGAATAAGAGAGAGAGAGAGAGAGGGAGGGAGGGAGGGAGGGAGGGAGAGCAAGGCTGGGTGTTTCTTTCAGGGTCATATTTATTTTCTGTGTTATTTTTTAATTAGAGGTGAAAGAGATCCCCCGGGGGCTTAGGTCCTCCTGCGTGGGCCTGCCGATGGAGGCGTTGAGAGAAACGGGTGTGAAATCTCTCCCCTTTACTACTCTCCATAAACCCTCACCCCCCTCTCATCTCTTCCTGTCCTCCCTCCTCTCTCTGTTACTCTCTCGCTCTATACATCTCTCTTTCCTTCCATCTCTCTCTCTCTCTCTCTCTCTCTCTCTGCTGTGTTTTCTCTTGGGGGCCATATGGAGCCTGCTGTGTAGGATCTCCCACTCTCTCACTCTCTCTCTCCTTCCCTCTCTCTCTATACATCTCTCCCTCCCTCCTTCTCTCTCTCTCATCTCTGCCTCTCTCTCTCTGTCTCTCTCTGTTGTGTTTACTCTCTGAGCCATATGGATCCTGCTCTGTAGGATCTCCCTCTGTCCTCTGCTCTGTCTGGAGGAGGGCTGTCATGTCCACTCCTCTCCTTCTGTGATGGACGACTCAGCTGATGAATGGCAGCACTTGTCCTCATCAGCACACCACCGTGCCATTAATGGCCGTCGCACTTCAGCACCATTTGCCCACCGTGCTGGGTGACAAGTGCTGGTCGAGTGGTATACAGTCACAGTATACTGGAGCCTTCCCCCACCACACATACACACACACACACACACACACAGACACACACACACACACACACACACACACACACACACACACACACACACACACACACACACACACACACACACACACACACACACATACAAAAATTTGCACAGCATGTATACTTCTGAACAAATGCTCACAGGTACACACATACACAAACACACACATACACAAACACACACACACACACAAACACACACATACACAAACACACACACACACACACACACACACACACAGACACACACACACACAGTTGAACAGTGAAGCTCCATCATCCTGTGGTAAAGCTCTTCTCTGTCCAAAACGATTTGGGAAGCAGTTTCAACCCTGTTTAATGTTGATTGATATACTCCAGAGAACAAGGTCTTTATGGCTAGCTGGTGATAGCGTGAGTCTGTACATTTATATGCTGTTTCTGTCACTCCTCCATTTTCTGTCAGACACTCCTTTTTACCCCGTCATTACCACAAAATCTAATACAAATATTGCTAAAAAAAAGAGAAAGATTTAGGCCAACTTTGTCGAGCCTCCGAAGGCCTCTTAACAGCATGTTACATAAACACCCTGCCGTGAAAAACTTTTATTTTCAAAAGCAGCGCAGAGTTGGTGACCCCCACGCTTCACAGACTTCCTCTCAGTATTTAGTGATTTCGGAATTTCGACTGAAGGCTTTTCCATTTCCGGCCTGTCCGGGAAAGCCCTGAACTTCTGGAGATTTATGAAGGTGCAGTTGGAGCGTGTCAGGGACTGGTGTGTGTGTGTGTGTGTGTGTGTGTACAGTACCTGGTTCTACATGTGTACAAATGGCTACGGTGCCAGTGCTAAATGCTTGACCTGAATCACCTCTTTTGGAAAGCATAAAGGATGGAGAGAGAAAGAGAAAGAGAAAAAAGTGAGGGAGAGAGAAACAGAGAGGGAGAGAAACAAAGACCAATTGAGACGGAGAGGGAAAAACGTCTTAGAGAAAATGACACAGGTAGAAAAAAGGTAAGCTACGGAGAGTGAGCACAAGAGACTGTGTGTGAGAGACAGCGCAAGAGTGCGGGAAAGAGAGAGAGAGAAAGAGGGAGAGAGAGAAAGAGAAAGCAGAAGAGAGAGAGAGGGAGAGAGAGAGAGAGTTTATGCCATCATGAGTTTACCTGTCTGTGTGGCGCCACTCTCTGCGCCTGGGCAAGTGTGGGCGGAGATGGGCGGGTGAAAGGGCCCTCAGACGCGCCCAGACGTGGTGGGGATCCAGGCGTCTGCTGCCAGGCTTCGCTGTCGCCGTCCCCGGGAACGAGCTCCCGCCGCTGGGCTTGCGAAGGGCCACTCGACCTGGGCGGATATTCTTACCTCCACATCTGGAAGGGATTAAGCGGCGCTGGTCCTGCCACGCCGCCACTCAAAGAGCCCTTTATGGAGCCATCAGCCCAGCAGCAGACTGGTTCCTATTAGGACTCACACACGCACTCACACACACACACACACACACACACACACACATGCACACAGTCACTTACACACATGCCCTCTCTCCTATATACAAACATACATGCACTCTCTCCTCTCCACACACACACACACACACACACACACACACACACACACACACACACACACACACACACACACACACACACACACACACACACACACACACACACACACACACACACACACACACACACATATGCTTAGACCAACAGAAACAGTTCTACTTACACAGACATCCTTATACATCCATGTACTGAACGGAAGGTAATATATGCAGACCGTTACACATACAAGGAGCCAATTACATATGCATGCACACTCAATTATATAGGAAAACACAGACGTCTATGGGCCCATACGCAGACACGTTCGTACACACGCAAGCTGGCTGATGTCCTGCACAAGCGGACACGCGATCACTCGAACACACACACGTACATATGCTATCCAGCACCAGCACCCTTACACACACGTTCCCCTTACAGAACCTCACACAATTTTACTCTTATGGTCACAACAGTACAATTATATACATATGACATTGACAGTAGAATTGGGAATATATTTTGAGAACTACCCCTCCTCTTCCCAAAATGTGCAAAAATATATCACTGTCGGAGGTAGCTGTGGTGCACGCAGTAGCCGTGTGCATGTCCAAAAGCCCACAGGGACCTGGGATCAAGTTATTTCCCACTACCAGTCTCTCCCATTTATTTTCTGTCTCTCTGTTACTATGTCCTATCTAAATAAAGGATAAAATGTACAAAAACACATTAATATAGCCCGATAGTGTTTGAAATACGTGCATAATTTAATTTGTTCATTTCCAGAGAGTTAATGAGTGTGCAAAGACACACAGAAGCAGGTTGGGCACCACTGGGGCAAAGGTCACCATTAGGGTGACTGGGGAGTGCTACACTCACAAGTCACCCTTGACCTCTGAACTCTGAATCAAACCACTAAGTTCTCGGACGCCTGCAGTGTGTTTTCCCTCGTTGGGAACTGAATGTTTTAAGATGAGAACCTGGAGCCAGATGTAAGAGACACTGTTATTTCACCAAGTCTGTAAATATATGTGTGTATTTGTCTGCATGTGTGTGTGTGTGAGTGGGTGGGTGTATGTTTCCCCCAGTGTTTGGGGCTTGTTGTCTGAGGTGACTGCGATAAAACATAGACGCCTTTGTGTGTCTGCCTGTTTATGTGTGTGGAAGCGGTGGGCCACCGTCTGACTTGAGTCTGACCACACACACACATACACACACACACACACACGCACACACACACACACACACACACAGGTCTTTGTAAAGAAAAAAAGTGCACGTCCTGGCTCTGTTGAGAAATAATAAAGATGGGAAGGCTGTGGCTTGTAGACTGCTTCAGCCTGGTGTGGTCCGGATCTGCTGCACACTCACTCAGCATTCAGAGGAGAGCAAACACAATTGTGGGTCGTAAATGTAAAACAGTGCCAATCGTCATATTTTAAAATGTATGAGACCCGACTGTATGATTAACAAAACAAAAGACGTAGTGGAGGGGGAGCGATTACAAATGCGATAGTCTTTGTGTGCATCTGTGAGTGCGTTTGTACTGTGTTCATTTAACCCAACCAGAGGATGCTTCAATGTGAAAAAAGGGCAAAAAAGTTTAATAATGCACAAATAAAGCAATAACTCTCATAAAACAACAACTATCAACTATCACCATGAGCTCATGGTGCTTTTATTTGCAACCCGGTATGAGCCCTATCACACACTGCATGTGTTGTGTGTGTCATGAGCACAGAATGTCTGAGATGCACGTCTTATATACAGGCACTATGAATGTTCCTAAGGTCCCAAAATATGGTAATGTACACACACACACACATTACAGGCAGTGTGAAACAGGACAAAAGGTTATAGGCAGAGTGTGAAAGGCCTGAAAAGACCTGGTATGGTGTGAAATGCAAAAAGTCTGGACACCACACTGTCCTGCACTTGCCTCTAAACCCTAACTTGTGTGATGCGTCTCCGGTCTCCTCATATCCACCCTTTTTGCGGCGTCACTTGAACACATACCTCTCCTCAAACTCATGTCTGAGCCTTTCATTAACATTGACTTTTTTCTCCCTCTCTCCTTCCTAGCAGAGACTTATTCTCTCTTGACCTATGACTCTCATTCTCTTCTGCTCGTCTCCTCTCAGTGAGTTTCTCCTTTTTGTCTTCCTCTCTCTCTCTTTCTCTGTAGCAGTGGAAAATCTGGAGAGTGCCCGGCAAGTGGGAAGCCTAATTACCTGCAGCCACCTGAAGGCCAAGAATAATAAGTGTGTCTGCAATTAAAAAAGAATGAATGGTGTTTCTTCCTCTGCCTTTTTTTTTTTTTTTTTTTCATTCTGGCAAAACAAGAGATCCCATAGCAGTAGGGGGAACTGGGAAGCACGCAGAGACTGCAGGTTCCAAAAATCACACACACAGGGTCAGTAAGTGGGGGTGTAAAAACCCTCATCCTCATGTCATGACTACAGCAGATTGCAGATTTCCTTTCACACACACACACACACACCTTCATCAGTGAGTCAAAAGCTGTTTTACAGTGAAATAGTATTAATGTACAGCTGCAGAACAGGTAGCGTAAAAGGAGACAGGGAGAGTGAGAGCGAGAGAGATAGATAGATAGATAGATAGATATACCAAGCAGCAGGACACAGAAAAAAGCTGATAAAATAGTCCAAAAAGCTATGTGATTGGAGAATATTTTATTAAAAAGTAAAGAAAAGTTTCCCTCTCCAATCCTGCAGCCACAGCCAGCCCAACCCTCTCTACACATTATATAATAATCAGAAAGTTTACACGTGGCAGTGATGACGGGTCAGTTACACCTCCAACAGTTCACAAATAGAACACTCCAAATGAATTAAACTTTGAAAGTGAGAGGGGTGGAGGGGATTCTATGGGGAACATATAATATTTGCTCAGCATCCCTTTCCTGTAGAAACGATGCGTCTCGACTCCCAACCCAGAGCCTAACTCCCGGCACAGTCTCCATCGCGACATCAGACCTCTGCCTCCTGAGAACCATAAATACAACTGCAGGGGAAACAGAAAGTGCAGTCATAGACTTGCAGCCCCATTTGTCTGAAGGAGAACATTTACGTATGACCCCCCCCCCCCCCCCAACCAGACCACACAGGCGCCAGAATCTTGAATTCCACGTCCTCTCCCCCACTTCTTTCATCTGATTGGTCGATAAGGGATATCAAGGAATCCTGTGTGATGATACAAGATGAAACCCACATAATGTAGATTTTCGCAACCTTAGACCAGGCATGGGGATGTGGGGCAATTTGCTGATGCAGGTTTTTTAAGGTCAAGAGTAAAGGAAGCAACCAACTCCCATTTTTTTCTGTTGTTCAAACACAGCCTGGGTTATACCTTAGCTAATCCTCACCATATTCTATGGCTTGCACAAAGCTGTGAGGCTTATGATTTGAAACCCTCAAGTGGCAGGGAGTTGGAGAGGTCTATGTTAATGCACTGGCACTTCGGATGGACAAGCTGCCAAAAAGGATGAGAACTGTGGAAGCCCTTAAAGCACTGATCTGTGACCAGAGAGGAGCTCAGTGGGACTCTAGTCGTCTGACAGGAGACAAGGCTGTTGGGAGATGCTTGCTCTTGGTTAAGTGCTTGATGTGAACAGGTCCTCATCAGGACCTAAATGCACAAACTGTGGGGTTAGTGTGCCCTCTGCTGGTAAGAGAGGGAAAGTAACATGATCACTATCACAATTGAGGGTCATTTGCTCCTTTTCATTGATCAAACTAAACTAATGGCTTGTCTGTGTGTGAGAAACAGGTATGGTGCTATATTGGTCACTCAATATAGGAGTAACACTTCAAAACACCCAACAATGGCTATACATGGATTTTAACAGACACCACTGCAAGCTGATGGATCTGTTAAATCATTTCATATTAGTGAAAGCTCCCTCTCACAATTGACACATACTATTGTCAGACGTTTAATCAGTGTTGTGTTAGCACTACGTTGAGCAATGTTTCCAAGGCCATCTGGTGGTTATCTAGTCCAGACCCAAATCCAGTGTAACAAATGATGCCCCAATCTTGCAACCTCGGACGCAGGTCAAAACAAGCGCTGCAATGCAATACGAGTCAAGAGATCATCAGACTTAAATATACCATCAGCACTATTATACATGTAGGGATAAATTCCCAACTTCAGGTTTTGGATAACACCTCAGCTCAGCGGGATGATGCACTGACTGGCCATGTAAGATACACGTAACGTAACACACTAAAGAAACTAGTGCACTGCCGAGACGTGAGGGGAGTAAAGCAGCTCTGGCAACTAAGGACCAAATAATAATAATAATAATAATAATAATAATAATAATAATAAAAATAAAATAATAATCTCATGACCCCAGTCTGCCTTCTATACTTTGTCTCTACTGTTGAAGACAACGTAAATGTATGGAGAAAGATGGAGGAAATCTGAGCAAAAAAAAAAGATACTCATTGTGTCTTTATTGTTAAAAAAACAAAACAAAACAAAACAAAAAAAGAAAACAAAACAAACACTGAAGACTGTTTAAACGCAGACTGATGTTGCATACTTCAAGATTGACCATTTTAATTTTCCAAAGCTCTCTAATAACATGGCTGATAATAACAAACTAGGTGGAGGTTTAGGGTAATTTGGGTAGAATCCATCTGAGCCACTCCAGCTAACCTGAGACGTGCAGTTCGGTTTGGTTCTCCCGCTGTTGTGGTTCTGGAGAATCTCTACGATGCTAGAACTGGTCGGTGCTGAAGATAATGTGTTGGTCATAATCCTGCTTTAGGTTTAAGCTTTAGCTTTAGAACCCAGCAATATTGATGGAACAGCAAAACAACACGATAACATAACCAAACAGAACAGAAGACCCAATTACTGACATATTGGCTATGAGGCAATTGCAGGAGTTGTTATAGGAGGTATTTACCATGAGAGAGAGAGAGAGCATAGAGTGAGGTCTAAAAGGGAACAAGTCGAAAGAACAAAATAAAGTGTTTTTAAGAGCTCAATGAGATCACTTTCAAATTTTAGGTTTTCTTCAGTTTTTTTTTGTTTGTTTTTTTTTTTTTTTTTTTTAAGTTTTTTCCCCTCAGGAAATTTGCTTCATCAGTTGAAAAAATGTCACTGATAATAAATGCCATTACAAATATAAATCAGTTTTTCTTTGTCAAAATATCAACATAAAACCTCCCTGAAGCACGGAAATAATACAAGGAATTGGGAACAAAAAAAATCTACAACATACAAGTAGGAGAGAATTTGGTACAATTAGGGAGGTCTATCGTGGGAGTAGGGGGTGGGTTTAGGGGTCCAAATTTGACATTTCTGGGAGGTGGGGGATTGTTTACAAATAGCACAGAAAAAAGAAAGAAAAAAAAACCCAAGTCGTAAGAAAACAACAATATTATAACGAGCACCCTGGGTTTCACGAAGAGCGTTTTTGTCGCTTGGAATGTCGCTGGCCATCCTCCTCGTCGCCCCTGCGTGCTCGAGTTCTGCTGCGGCCGCCCCCGCTTCCCCCCTCCGCATCCTCGTCTTCCTCATCGGCCCGCTCGCGGTAGTCCTTCCTCCCCGCGCCCCTCCGGCTCCTCCGCCGGCCGTCCTCGTCATCTTCATCCTCCTCCTCCTCATCTTCCTCACTCTCACTCGCCTCCTCTCCCCTCTTTCGACTCCTGCCGCGCCGACCGTTGGAAGCAGACGAGGACCCTCGTCCGTTCTGCAAGCCCCTTTTCTCCCTCCCCTTCTCCTCCACCTCCTCATCGCCGTCGTCTTCTTCCTCCTCCTCCTCCTCCTCCTCCTCCTGATGGGCCTGGCTGAGGCGCTTGCGTGTTCGGCGGCGCAGGTAGCTGAGCCCTGGCAGGTGTTTCTGCAGCAGCTCTGTGAAGCTCTGCTCGGTGCGGACGGTGCAGTTGAGCACGGCGCTGCCGGGCTGGTTGTACTCCTCGGAGTTGGAGAAGACCAGCTTCATGTCCTCCAGGAAATCCTGGGTCGTGCGGTAGCGGCCTGCGCTCAGCTTGTCCTGCATGCTGCTGAAGTCCATCGGCTGGCTAATCACGTCCAGGTAGTCCTCGGCCTCGTCAGGGGACACTGGCTCTCTGCAGGAGGGGGAGAGGGGAAAGCAGTGTGTGAAGTAAGTGTGGGTGAGTACCTGATGTTCTACCTGATGATGCAGGTGTGCAAAAAGATGGTGTTTGTGTGCAAGACTGCCTCAAGAGTCAGATACACACTCTCTAACTGTAACTCAAGTGTGGGATTTTTCTAAGGACCAGCTGTGACCCTCTGCCTCTAAATGTGTGTGGGTGTGTCAGTGTGTGCCTGATGTAGCGCAACGTGTGTATGCTGTGTGTGTTTGTGTGTATTCACTCGATGAAGCTGTGTGTGTGTGTGTGTGTGTGTGTGTGTGTTTGTGTGTACCTGAAGGGCCAGCTGTAGCGGAACTTGACGAGCTTCTGAAGGATCTCCTCACACTTCTCCAGCTCCACAGCCACCCTGCGAGAGCCACCCCGAGAGCTCTGCCGCACCTGCGTCAACACAGCAGCCGTCAGACACCAGCATCAGCAACCAGCCCAAAAGGCCTTTAAACACTCCTCACGGTCAGTCTGTTTTATGGCTATAGTTACTATGACTATTTTCTACAGTAATGTTATTAGTCTGTTAAATGTTGTACTTAGTCTTACTATTATTAATATTTTTATGCATGTATGTGTTTGTTTATTTTTAAATGGTGGGTAGAGTACTGAAAATCTATACTCAAGTAAAAGATATTCCCATCTGAGCAACCCATCTGATTTGATGGCCCTTTAAAGGGATACAAAGTACAAACCTTTACACCTGTTTGCTTTTCTCCTCCTCTGTAGGTTAATCATATAGGCAACTTATTTGACACACTTCTGTAGGCTCTCTTGTCATAGCCAGAATAAGCATTAAGTGGCTACGGATTGAAATGCAGTCCATTGCTAGATGATTCTTCTGCTTTGCCTTGCTAGACGTCTGATTATAACTTCAATATACAAAAAATGTAACCTAAAAACAATGGCTATATTATGGGTAGACCTATCTTTAGGCTACATATAGCCTAGGCATGTCCACTCGGACAGAGCGAAAGAGTAGGCTCTTTTCCTCAGCCAACCGTCTGTCATGACCTGCACTGACAACATAAGCGAATGCTAGGTTTTTCTAACTTGTGTGCTCGATTTTCAGTGCATTTGCTTTGCTTGTGAATTAAGTTGTAGGCCTACTTTCCTTGTCCAATGTGATTGTTGAACAATGCACAAACAAATGAAAAATGAACAAATGTCTCACATTTTTATATTCGTGGGGCTTTTCTCCCTCAAAATACTTTCTCCTCCGATAATAAACTTGGGTAACACTTTACTTGATAGTATCGACATAAGAGTGACATGACACATGAACCCTAACCCTAACCTTGAACCCTACTCCAAACCCTAAATCTAACCCTAATCCTAATTTATGGCAAAAACCGAATGACAATGACCGTAGCGTTGTGTCATAAACGTTTATGACTTGTTTATGACAAGTTCATGACAGTGTCATGTCACTCTTATGTCGATACTGTCAAATAAAGTGTAACATAAACTTGTACTCGTAACAAAAGGGAATTGAAAATATAGTGGAGTAAAGAGTAAAGTAAAGAGGAGTAAAGATTAGATTACCGTCTCAAAAATGTACTTGAGTAAGAGAATAGTTTTGAAAAAGAAATAAGGCAATAAGTTGCCGTTACTCAAGTACTTTTTACTCATGTGCGTCTTGTAACGTGTTACTACCCACCCCTGGCTATATGACTACTTTAAACTGTTAATTTGTTATGATATTTTTTAATTTTAATTATTATGTATTATTACAAAGGTGCCAAGAACCATAGCCATAATTATTACCCATATATTCAGGCCCCACTCACCATACGTTACACTTCCAGAACATTAATAAACAGTTAGTGGTACACTGCTTTGTAAGGCTTTTTTTTTTACCCACAATATTTTTCAATATCCCATATTCAACCTGGAGTTATAAATGCAATGGAACACTTAACAGATTACTTAACAGACACTGTTGCACTGCTGACTCTGAATATTAAGTTCCGAACTGATCGAGTAGTATAGAATAGTGTGCACATTATTTTCAATATAATGGAGTTTCTGGCAGTATTACACTAGCATGTCAACGTTTTGTTCCTTGTTTCTCATTTACCAACAAAGCGGCAAAACAATGTTGAATACACACTCACCAGCTCATCGATGTCGGCAGGGCTACTCGTTCCCTTCGGCTTGCTGGAGCTGGACTTGTTGCTGGGTGTCGTCTGTTTCTTGGATGAGGATTTTGATTGGCTCTTCGAGCGTGAGGAAGACTGCTTGACCTTTTTTCGCGGCCGCACTGCAAAACACACACACACACAATTCAGCTCCAGGAAACTTCGTCTTTTGGCAAGAAGGAAACCAAAGCATTCAAGAGACTGCATGTGCGAGTGCCTCAGTGTTAAAGTGCCCTCATCACAAACTCACAGCTGTGTCCCATGGCTTTGTAGTCTTTATCTTCTTCATCATCATCTTCGTCCGAATCTTCCTCCTCCTCTTCCTCAGAGTCCTCATTCTCTTCGCTGTCCTCATTGTAGTTTCTGTGGGGGAGTGTACAGATCAGGCCCCTGCACTCCAATTCTGCTACTGCATCAGCCATCTTACCAAGTGAAGGCTGGTGTAGGCATACACGGAATGACCAACCCATGTTTCTGCTGGTCAGGGTATGTACGTGCAGGAAGCAGAGTGCGCATGCAGTCTTACCGTCCTCTGGAGCAGCGACGCGCCACAGCGGGCTGGCAAGCCGGACACCGCCACTCCCCGGCAGGGATACGGTAGAGAGCCGGCCGCAGGCAGAAGAGATGGAACGCCTTGTTACACTCATCGCACAGGATCAGCTTATCATCCTCTCCTGAGAGAGGGGGAAAGAGAGAGGGGAGAGAGAACGAGAAAAAAGGGACAAATTGACCATCCCATTCTAAGTACAAGATTCTGTCATTAGACCCTTACTTCTCTCCCTGTCTACTTTAAACTCCCTCCTTCTCTGCACTATTAGTGATGACTAGATTTTTTCAGTGGAGGTTCCTGGTTTTCATATGCTGTATATTTTGAAGTAACTGGCAGTTTTGCTCATTATGCAATCCAGACACACACAGAACTGATTTGACTTAAAGCGGGGGTCTCAAACTCAAATGAGCTGGGGGCAACTTCTGCCAACGTCATCTGATTGGAGGGCCGCGTCAGTGTTAAAGAATAATAAAAAAAAAGAATGGCTATTTCCTAAAATGCAATGTTTTTTTTCAAATACTGTATTTTCAAATACAAAACTGCAAACAGAAAGTGCAAGTCTTTTTATCTATTTTTAGACACCTGTGCTATAAAATAATAAAATAAATATAAATACAAATTA
Source organism: Alosa pseudoharengus (assembly GCF_046254945.1). Classification (NCBI taxonomy): domain Eukaryota; kingdom Metazoa; phylum Chordata; class Actinopteri; order Clupeiformes; family Clupeidae; genus Alosa; species Alosa pseudoharengus. Next base: position 20,626,321 of record NW_027468598.1, on the reverse strand, counting down.
TGAAAAGAAACAAAAAAGCATAAAAACAGGTATGTGTGTGTTTCACACAAAATAAAAATATTTTCCTCTCATAACTTATTTAAACCTGGCATATCAAAATTTCAAAAGGCCATGGCTTGACAGTGGTCAGAGATAAAGTCCTACTGTAAATGTAAAAATAAAAATCTTTGAGTATAAACAAAAGTTTATAAATGTACCCATCTAATTTGCCTCTGGATGGTAAGCAACTCAAATTATGCACCTTTCAGTAAATACTGGATGTTGATGTCAATGAACTATTTGAGCAGGTTTACTTTCTTTTTGTCATATTACCCAAATAACAAATTAACAGGAAAACAGTAGGCCTAAGATGTAACAATAGTAAACTATTACTAGCCTGTTCCACAAACCGTTATTATAGGTCTACAATAAAGTAGCCTGGTCAAATCAGTTCCTATCACGGGTGACTTTGTAGTTCTTCAGAGCTGTCTGTACCACGTCCATTACGGACACTATCACGATTACCACTGCCACCTCGAGCTATTTTGGGCAAAGGGTCGAAATAAGCATGGTATGCTTAGTGGACACCGTCGTACGCAAAGACGCACCTCCATTCACAGACGCACCGTGACTATCACTGTCAATAGACGATCGATCATAATATAATCTCCAAAAGGCAGATATTCTCCTTCAGAATGGGCAGCCGTGGCCCACTGGTTAGCACTCTGGACTTGTAACCGGAGGGTTGCCGGTTCGAGCCCCGACCAGTGGGCCGCGGCTGAAGTGCCCTTGAGCAAGGCACCTAACCCCCTCACTGCTCCCCGAGCGCCGCCGTTGTAGCAGGAAGCTCACTGCGCCGGGATTAGTGTGTGCTTCACCTCACTGTGTGTACACTGTGTGCTGTTTGTGTTTCACTAATTCACCGATTGGGTTAAATGCAGAGACCAAATTTCCCTCACGGGATCAAAAAAGTATATATATATCAGAATAGGTGAATAGCATACCCAAGACTTCATCACACGTGAACGTTTTTTTCAACATTTGGTGTAGGCCTATTTCTACTTAAATTTGTGCAAAACTATGGCCTGCATCGCTTCCGCGTCATTACAAACAAATGCACGTCTTCATGTTTCTCGCGTGTAGGCTAATACACTGTATTTCCTGAAAACTGTTTGCAGCAATTTAGGGCTTGAATCAAGCTCTGGATGTCTAGCAACTAGTTTGTCACCGTTCATGGATCTATCGTCTATTTTAATCAGTGTCGTTGTTTGTCGCAATTAAAAATACCCTCAAGGGCCGAATTACATTATTATTTTGAAATAGGCCGCGGGCCAGAATTGGACCGGGCCGGGAGTTTGAGACCCCTGACTTAAAGCCTCCCAAACAAAGCCTGCCCTCTCCATATGGAGAGACCTTTGTCCTGTGAACCCTTGACCCCTGGTCTGATCTACTCTGGGGCGTTCTGACCTGCATCTCTCGTTGTCCACGCTAGCACCTGCCTGACACTACTCAGCCTGGCCGATTCAGACGTCACCGCCGCTGGCGGTCCAACGTCCTTCAGCAACACCACCTCAGACAGCCGCCTCAGCGCCCCTGCAGGCCAAGAGGGCAACGGTCAGAGAGGGCAGCGCGGTCGGAACTTTCCTGGTGTGTTCCTGAACTTCACGATTTTATTTTTGGTCGAAACGATCTGCACGGCTCAACATCTGAAGTGTGAACCAGAACGGATCCGCTTCTCTGTTGGTGGACAAGGGAGAGCTCTACGCAGGGTCGAGGCTAGCCCGGGAGGAAGGCCGCAATCACCAAACGGTGGTCACTGCAACCCATTAAAAACCACGATGAGCATGGTTGAGTTGGCTTTGGGTCACTGATCAAGGTACGGACTGTCTGTGACGTGGTCTTCTTCATGACTGCCTGGTTAACCTCACACACTGAGTACTGAGAGGTCTGCTACTTCCAACCCTGCCTTCTGAATACCTGGGATGTGTCCCAAGTACTACTATCACCTAGTGGAGAAAGGTCAGTAATGTAATCGCAAGTGGACTGTATATGAATTACAATATTTAAACAAAATGACCCCCCACCCCCACCCCACCACACACACACACACACACACACCTTTCTTGCGGCAGACTTTGCAGCGAGCGTTCTCCGCGGACATGTCCCACTTAATGCAGGCGTCCAGCATTCCTAGCAGCACGTGCATGCGGGAGAATGTCTGCGCCTCGCGGATCGCCACCTTCCACTTCTCCACAGCCGTCGCCACCTAAAGGAGGGAGGCCCACATTACAGCAAGCACTTACAGTACTTCTCTCAGCCCAGCATGAATTATATCAATGTCATATGGTGCCCTTGGAATTATAAGGTTCTGACATTATTGCCAAAATAGAGTTGTCATTGCCATTCTATGACAACTTATTAACGTGTAAGAGGTTAAGAGGTTTCTTTAAGTTGGATGCATTTTTGGACTTACTATCTCGAGAGACTTGTAACTCACTTACATTTGCTGCCAGGGCTAGTCTAGCAACTCTCTGTTGGCTTGTGAGCTCGAAAAATTTAACTTCTATCAGGCCAATCAAATCGTGTATATAGAGTCGTTAGGCGGGCTTAACATAATGATTGATGGCAGAGTTGCAACGGTTTAGATTGAATTCCCTAGTACTTGAAAACAAATAAGATAATGTTGCTGTTGGCGAACAGTGTGACACGAGTTAAGCTTTTATTAAGTTGGCAAAAGTTTGAACTAGCCAACTAGCTCCGCTGGTGGGAAACACATGGGACTCATAGCGCTGTCCTATTACGTGCAGAGGGAATTTGAAAGACAACCGATTATCCCGCCCCTCGGACTGAGCACTGCAAACGGTGAGAGCCCAGACCCTACATTTTAATGTGGGTCTGGCTCGTCAGGCTAGCGACCACGCTATTTTTAGTTGAGGATTATTTCCACCTCCAGAAAAAGATAAATCCAAGACAAGCTATAGCAACACATGTCTTGTTTGGCATTTGTCACTGTTGTACATCGCATTGGACTCTTTCTTTGGAAAGACTGTCCACTAAGAACCATAGAGTCATAAAGGGGGATTAACACCAAGAATGAGAACTATAATGATAACACCAAAACAAAAAGCATCACTCAAGCTAATATGAATGATACTGTCCACACATAACAATAAGCATAACAATAATGACATGAACAATATCATCAGGGTCACTTTCAGTTATTTGTTATAGTTATTGTTCTTGGTGTAAACAGCCCTCTGCATCACGTCCTCCTCTCTGCCTAGAGTTGTCCACCCACCCGAGCCTCCTCTGCTATCTTCTTCTCCTCGTCCACCTCCTCGGCCTTGGCGCTCTGCTCCTCGCCTGCCTGTTTCTTCTTCTTCTTTTGCTTGGGGGCCATGAAGCCCTGCAGGAACTTCTGGATCACGCTCTCCTGCAGCGTGATCACGCACTCCCCAAAGTCCTTCAGGTTCTCCAGTGACCGCACCTATGACACAAACACAAACATACACACAAACAGGTTCAGAACAACAAGTGGTCCTGTTCACTGCACTTAACATTTAAACAATCCTGTTATTTAGACTTAAGAGTTTAGAAATGTAACATTTAGTCAGTTAGCAGACACTTTTATTCATTACAATTAATTACATGTGCCCGTCTTGATATCTCTCTTGACCATGGCATTTTATACCTTGCTCCACCATCTGAATTAAAGCTTGTTACAGCTTTCTATCCAGCAAAGCCCAACATTCAAACAAAGTTAACAAACTTGTAATCTCCACTGAGAGGTTATGAACGCCCACTTTGGCTCTTTTAGTCCTGGAGGAGAGACAAGATGAGCCACTCACTTTCTCCTCAAACTTGGACGTGTCGTCCATGTAGCCCAGGCCACCCTTCTGCAGACGCGAGGCCACCTCCAGCACGTCGCTGCGCATGTACTTGAGCAGCTCCTGGTGCCCGTCGCAGGTCTTCAGACCCGGGTTGCCCTTGCGGGTCAGGTGGATGGAATGGAGGATGTCCTGGGACCTAAGACAAAAAAAAATGGGGGGAGGGGGGGGGGGGAGTGTGAGTGACATTGTGTGTATGTGTGAGAAAGTGACAGTGTGTGTGTGTCTTTTGTGCCTGAGTGAGTAAGACTGTTTGTGCATGAGTGAGTGAGTTTTTTTGTGAGTGAGATTGTTTGCGCGTGAGTGAGTGAGATTGTTTGCGGGAGAGTGAGCGAATGAGATTGTTTGCACGTGAGTGAGTGAGCGAGTGAGATTGTTTGTGCAAGCGAGCGAGCGCGCACGTGCGTGCGTATGAGTGAGATTGTGTGCGTATGAGTGAGATTGTGTGTGCGTATGAGTGAGATTGTGTGCGTATGAGTGAGATTGTGTGCGTATGAGTGCGATTGTGTGCGTATGAGTGCGATTGTGTGCGTATGAGTGAGATTGTGTGCGTATGAGTGCGAGTGAGTGAGTGAGTTTAACTTACCGGTCTTGTAGTCGGCTCCTCAGCTCGCTCTCCCTCACTCCTTGTGCGTGTAAATTCTCCATCAACTCCTCAAAGTCCCGCGGGGTGTCACACACAAACCTAAACATTCACAACAAGTGCAACAATCACCATCAGAACGCCTTGGAGAATCACTGCAAATCCTTGCAAGCGTTTGCCATTCAGAACACCTCACTCTTCTTTCTGACTTGAGACACACACAGGTCTCACCAGAGGTTCTGACCCAGCTTGGGGACGGTGGTCTCAATGACCGGCTCAGGGGCGACTGGCGCCACCTGCTGGACACCCTCGGTAGAGGCGCTCTCGCTTCCCTCCTCCTCTTTCTCTCCATTGGCTGTGTGAAAGAAACAAATAAAACAGTCAGCAACAGAAGAGGAAAGAAGTAGCCGAGCGAAAGTGAAAAAGAAGAAATCCACCCTGTGCCATCTGGCTTTATTCTGACGAACATGGCTGACAAAACAATTTAAAGATAGTTAGTGGTACTGGAGAAAGATTGTTGACATTTAAACTCAGCAAGTTCATAGGTTTGTGGGTGCAAATGAATGCCACCTGTTTCTAAATGCAACAGTGTTATAGGAGTACATGCATACTCCGTTCCCACACAGCCCTGGCTCCATAACCTGAAAAAAGCATTTTTTCAGAGCGCACACAGAGCGGACTGCTAGAGCATCGTGAGGAGATATATGTTGAATGTGGGGAAAAACTGTATTATTTAGAAATCGCTTAGTTGTGTAACCATGGAGCTATCAGATGCATCAGGGCTCAGCCAATGACATTCAGTATTTATCATACCACAACAGATCTTAATCTCCCATCTCTAAGGTCTAAGGCTGAGGTCAGAGTCAGTGAACAGAGTTATATGGCAGGAGGTCAAAGGTGAGGCTCACCCTCAGTGTCCTGCTCTTCATCCTCCTCCTCTTCCTCTGGGGCGGGCTGGTCCTCGGGAGGCAGGGTGTAGTTGTACTCAATGCTGTCGTGCACCCAGCCCTTCTCCACATACAGGCCCGGCACCACTTCCGAAAACAGCCAGTACCTGCAGTGTGCACACGCGCGCACCCCACACACACACACACACACACACACACACACACACACACACACACACACACACACACACACACACACACACACACACACACACACACACACACACACACACACACACACACACACACACACACACACACACACACACACACACACACACACACACACACACACACACACACACACACACACCACTTTAGGAAGTAATGATTCTCGTAGGCCCATGCTTGTTTACTCAGTGTGTCACTAATTAAACAAACGACAGTGCAAATGTATGTTGTACAAATGGAAACGTTCACCTTATTCACCCAGCGGGCAGAAGAGGCTAAAGGGTACACTTGCCATTACACCTAAGTTCAGCAGATGGTCGTGGTATTGCACTCCGTGTGCAAACTGCCAAAGAAAACTCACTGAAGAAGAACAGGCCAGCGAACCCTTCTTTTTTTAGCTTTTTTTTTTGGCAGTTTGCAAACAGAGTGCATTACCACCATCTGCTGGACTGAGGTGTAATGGCAAGTGTACCCTGTAGCCTCATTCTGGCCACTGGATGAATAAGGCGAATACAAAGCCCCCTTTGTGCTATAGGACACACGTGTAAACACACACATGATCTTATACACAACACCTTGACAGTCACACCCAGTGTGACTGTCAAGGTGTTGTGTATAAGATCATGTGAATGAATGAGCTACTTTCTATCCATTGTACCCGTCTCGGGTATCAGCCTGTAGTGCTGAAGTGGTGCTTGATCCCTGTGTGTGTGACGCAATGTGAATCCCTGTGTATGTGTTTGTGTATGTGTGTGTTTGCATATGTAAGTCGTATGCTAGTAACATGTGAGTGAACTGTACATAAGTATGTTTGAAAAATATATGAAGTGTGTGTGTGTGTGTGTGCTGTCCTCACCGGCTGTGGTTGCGGTCAGTGCCCAGCGGTACTCTCCTCAGGACGAGTTTGGCTTTAGCGATGCCGTCGTGGAAGGCCCTCTCTGCTGACGCCCGCTGCTTCCTGATTCGCTCCTCCTCCATCTCCCGCTCCATGCGTTCTACAGCACACACACATAACATTTACATTTACGTTTCAGATACAGTACTGTGCCAATGTTTTTTAAGCACATGTAAAATAATATTGTGAAGTAAAGGTACATTCAAAGTTACTGGTCATAGTTTCTGGTTATTAGTCAACAGCATACAACGTGCATACATATGAATGTTTGGAAATCTAAATTCACACACACACACTAATTAAGAAGAATAGCAATTTGCAACCTTTAGAATAGCAACCTTTGTTGAGGCTTAAACTGATGTGAATATGTGCATCTACAAATTACAAACTGAATATTCTTCACCACGATCCTCTCGTTTCTCTCACCTTTGTTGAGTCGGTCCTGCTCCTCCTTCTCCTTCTTGGCCTGGATGGACATGAGCCTCCTGCTCTTCACCGTGCTGATCATATCCACCGGCTCGGGCTCTGCAGGGGGCTCTGCCTTCACCTCTGCTTTCGCCTTCCCACCCTCCTTCTTGGCCACGGCCTCCTTTTTGGCCCCGCTCTCCCTCTTCTTCTCCGCCGGCTTCTCCTTCACCTGAGGAGAGTCTCCTGCTCCTCCTCCTCCTCCTCCTCCCTCCATCTTCACACAACCGGCCGCGTCAGGCACTGCGGCGTGAGCCGGACCCTGACCCTTGGCCTCCATCTCCTCCTTGCGGCGCTGCTTCTCGGCGCGCTTGCGGTCGTTGACCTCCTTGAGCGTGGCCAGGCGCTCCTTCCAGAGCTCGGCCGAGCGCTGATGCATGGCGTCCACGTGGTCCACCACCGAGTAGGTCATGAGGATGCGGTGGCACAGCGCCACCAGCAGGCGAAGCTTGTCAGGCGGCGACAGCTCGAAGACCTCGCGTGTGTCCAGCTGCTCCAGGAGGTCGGCCGTCACCACCTCGTCGTAGCCGCCCAGACCCGAACCGCTTCCGCCGCCGCCGTCGTTCTCGTCGGAGCCGCGTGCGCTCTCCTGGTCCTGGTCGCTGGGCCGCAGGCAGAGCCGCACCAGCTCGGACGCCGAGTGCATGGTGAGCGGGATCTCGGAGAGCGACATGTCCAGCTCGCTGTAGCCCTCGGCCAGCTCGTCCTGCAGCAGCGTCTGCAGCAGCACCACCAGCACGCGGTTCAGGTAGAGGAAGCCGCCGCGTTCGCCTCCGAGCGCCTCCAGCAGCGCCGCCGCCGTCACCGGATACTGCTCGTCGGGCATCAGTAGCCCCGCATAGCAGCTCAGGAAGTCCGCCACCATGGCCACGTCGCCGAACAGCTCGTTGGGAAGGCCCTCGGGGGTCTCCACGGGCCGGAACGCCGGCAGAGGCCTACCGTCCAGCTCCTGGTCCTCGAAGCGGCGCTGCTGCTCCCGGCGTACCAGCATCTCCTTCTCGCGGCGCTCCTTGGCGCGCTCGCGAGTCTTCTCCTTCACCTCCTCGCGGCGTCGCCGCAGCTCGGCCTGCCGCTCCTCGTCGCTCATGGCCGCCCAGCGCCGCTTCCGCTCCAGCAGCTCCCAGCGCTTCTGCACCGCCTGCAGCAGCTCGTCCGGCTGCAGCCTCCCGCGCTCCTCCGTCGACAGCACCTTGGCCGCCTTGGACACCAGCGCCGAGAGGGCGTTCTTGCGGTCCTCGCGCTCCTTGTTCTGGTTGTAGTAGCGCACCAGGTGCAGCGCCACGGGATGCAGCGGCTTGCCGAGCTTCGCCGTGGCACCGCCGACCGAGCTGCGGGCGCGTTTCTTGGGGCTGCCGGCAGCTTTGGACGCCTGGTTCTTGGCCAGCTGCAACAGAGTCATCTGCTTCATCTTGGGCTTCTTGCCGCCGGCCGACTTGTCGTCCTTCTTTGAGGCCTTCTGACCGCTGACGCCCTTTGTGCCACTCTTGCGGCTCTTCTTGCCGTCAGCACCAGCTGATTTCTTCTCACCAGCTTTCTTGGCAGATTTGGGCGTAGTCAGGACCCCGCCGTCAGCCTTCGCCGTCCCGGAATTCTTCATCTTTAGTGGAGACCCATTGACCTTCTTCTGTAGAGAGGCAACACAGAGGTCAGCCTATTAACCCTTTCAACGTAAACCCTGAAATATGAATCTAACTCCTGAAAATCTTACTCATTCATACAGCCTGTAACCCACAACACACAAAGGTCCAACAGCAACATCAGCTTTGTGAGCTGTGACCTCTGCCCTTTGAACACAGACACACCTGCATGTGACCCCAAATTGTAGGACTGAGCGGCATGGGGAGAGAGTCCTTCTTTTTCTTCTTCTTCTTCTTCTCTCCCTTCTCATTGGTCCCATCACCCTCGGCTCCTGGCTCCGAGGTCTTGAGCTTCTTGTTGGGTTTGCCCTCTGGAGAGCTCAGACTCTTGCGTTTAGTTGAGGGGTTCTCCGCCAGAAACTACAAATATAGAAACACACAATTAAATTTAGCAAGTTAGACAATATAAACAGGTTATCATGTTATAAACTGTGACAGATTATTAGCATGTATAAACTGCAACATGAAAGTTAAGACTGCTGTGATTGGCAATATCCCAAGACTTCCCTGTTTTGTGCCCTCATGGAATGCCTCTGATCCAATCATATACTAATGACTAGTTTGACTGGGCCTAAATCTTGTATAAAGACTCATAATCCATCCGCCCTTTACGTCTTCAAACACCCTCTATGGTACTGCACCTTGTGTGGGTCGAGCAGGAAGTCACTGAACTTGCTGGGCAGGTTGAACTTCTTCACCAGTTCATCCTCCACCACCCAGGGCGCGCTGTCTCCCGTGCCCAAGCGCAGGGAGTTGTGCCGGATGAAGTAGCGCATGATCTCCTTGTTGGGCGGACGCTCAGAGCGGAACAGGCTGTCCACAGGAACGTCACTGATGATCTATAGGCAAACATAAAACTGATGTCAAAATCATGACATGTCCAAAGACGAACGATGAGTAATAAGTCAAATGTTGTGCGTTTTTGGTTCTACTTGAGCTCCCACAACAAACAAAAAGCCTCACCTTGTCCTCGTTGACCAGTTTGACGTCATACTTGTGTGGCAGGAACTTGGGCATCGCCCACTTCTTCCTCTCCTCTTTCATACTGGTGGGCAGTTTCCGTGGCGACCGCCTTGCACGATCACCTGTGGCAACACCGAATGGAGCACTCACTTATAAACAATCAGCCAATTGCAGTTCATCCAATACACATAAACATACCACCTTCGACCATCCATGTACTAGAGAGGCATCATTGGTTGTGTTCAGAAATGATCAGAACTATGTCATCGTGTTTTAGCCACTGACAAAGTAGGGCATAACTCCAGGGCAAGAATGATCCCACGTGATCGCATTCGTAATGGCAACTTCAAAGGGAATATCCAAATTCTGTCAGAGCAACAGAGCAAACTACATTTGTTTGTGCCAATGAACTAATTGACACAAACTCTCCGTCTGACACTCTCTCTCTCAAAACACACACAAAGACTCAGAAGTCTTTTATCTCTGTGGCAGTGTGGCAGTGTGTCTGTCTGTGTGAGTGAAACTCACAGAGGCTTTCCCTTCGCCTGCCCTCCTCCTCCTTGGGCAGCTCCTTCTTCTGGTTCTCCTGGCTGGCATTCTCCTTGTCACTGGAGGGCGAGTCACAGGCCCCCTCTAGCTTCTTCTCGCCAGCCTCCTCCGGCGGCGTGTCTAGCGGGTGGATCTTCACCACGTTCACCCGAAAGCTCTTGTCCTTGCCCACCTGCAGGGGGCACCATTACACCAAAGACAGAGAGGAGGAGAGAAAGGGGAGGCGAGAGGATGGGGAGAAATGGATAGAGGGAGGGAGAAAGGGAGAGAGGGAATGGGAGGGTTCCAGATGGAACAAAGAAGGGAAGAGAAAAGGAGCATGGAGACAAGATGGATATTGTTGAGTGTGGCTGTGAGATTAGTCTGTGAGTTGCTACAACCTACGACTAATCTTTCGACTAATTTTTCGATTAGTCGACTAATCTAAACAACTCATTTTTTTTAAAAATCAAGTGTTTGTTATTTTGTTGAGTCCGTTTTATTTTGAACTCAACTAAAGGGAAAACGTAAAATATACATCACCCTACTTTTGTTAGAAGCTGTATTACTGTTCAAAAACATTATGTATTAAAAAAACATGCTACCTTCAGATCTAATGTCAGACCTTTGATAGACTTTATTTGTATGCCAGTGTTGCCATGGACATAGACAACTTATTTGACCTGTGGCCCGGTCATGGCATACTTTGGGGTCATAGGGCCCACCTACATGAACCCACCTCCCATCAAATTATCATTATATCACATCACAATTATTATTGTTACGCTATTGTTATACATGCACTTCAAAACAGCCAGTGTTTAAAATGCTAACATTGTTCACAAAAAGTTTGTGAAAACATGCACATCAGAGAACTGCTTTACTAATGTAAAATATAATTACAATAGTTCCATTGCTTTTGCATGGTTGCATGATAAATACTTCTCAAAACAACAGCAATTATATGGGTGTGATCGTTTTGGGATGTTTCCCTCATGCAAGCATCAAATAATATTAGGCAAATGGAAAGAATATTGACATATTTAATTATGCCACAAACTTTTGGCCAAATTTGACTATACAATATTCTAGATAGTGCATTATAGTCTGTGCTCTGTGTATGGAAGTTGCATCACCACATTGTTCTATTAAATGTAGTTTCATAATTAAATAGCCTTACAATAGGTTGAATTAGAGCTTTGCTACCAACGTTATCAAGTGGTTTCAGTTTCTCTGAATGAACGCTCATAGGCTACCACCATTTAATTGTATGCCTCTATGTTTGATGACACCAAATTAGCAAGTATTTCCTACTGATTGCAGAAACGTTTGTTTTCTTTTTCTGTCGGTCCGCGGTTCCTTGATCAATTGCGCAGCAAATTATCAGACGAAGCCCCGGGAATAATTTCTCTCCACGGCTCCGGACCAGCAGTGTCCACGTTACGGCCGGTGCTGGTCCGCGCGGTCCATAGTTCTGCTGCTGGCGTTAACACTTGCGTGCATAGCTGGGTTTAAAACATGACTGCCAAAGTCTTAGTAGCCTGTTTAACATCCAAAAAGTCATTGTACTTTTCAAGAGTTAATAACATAAGAGTTAATATAACATTACAGTGAGCCGTTTGAGACCAAAAATAAATAGACGGTCAATAGTAAAACGACTCTTCGACTAAAAAAATTGCCGTCGACTACTTTTCATGGTCGATTAGGTCGACTAAGTCGACTAATCGCGGCAGCACTACAGGTATCCAGGGATGGTCAGAGACAGTGACATTTGGAATGTCTTACAGCTTGTCATAACTGCACGCAAGTGTCTGATGAAGCCCAGGTGAATGCTCTCTGTCCACGCTGAATCTGTTGAATATGCCGTTCTATTGAATCATTTTCCCTGTTCACTACGGCAGAAGAACACTGGCTCACGTCACGTCGCGTGCAGTTAGGACAGGCCGTTACAGACAGAGCTGTGTTGTGCCATGTCACAATAGCTAAATTCCATTCCCTTGGTAACTGATTGTGACTGGACAATGGTCAGGAGCTCACCAGGAAGTCACACTCCTCGCCCACTGCATACTTGGTGAGGATCTCCACCCAGACCAGGTCTACCAGCTTGTCCAGAGACACTGTGTTATGGTGCACGATCTCCAGCACTGGCTTCTCAAACCAGCTGGGGTACTCCTCTTGAAGCCTAAACACATACACAAACACACTTTAAAACTTTTTTCCAAATGCACCGGGGAAGTTGAAAAATAAAGCAAACATGATCATTAAAAAACACAAATTTCAAAGTGAAAGGCATAAGACAGTTGCTATAACAAGGCTTAAAGTTATCAGATACTTTAAATGTGTTACATTCATTTGTTCCTCGGAACTTTAAGCCCTGCGCTTACTTCTTAAATAAACCATCACCAATGAACTTCAGCTGTGCTGTTGCTCTTAGTCTGACAATAACCTCTAGTGGCAGCTCTACTCAACAAGCTTTGGAGAGCACGAGACCAGCCATCTCTCAAAACAGGTCTGCAGTTCCTCGGATTGGCCAGAAGAGAGCACTATGCCTTGTGCAAAGTCCGCTCTCCTCCAGTAAAAATAGCAGCCTTTAAATAAGACGGCTGATCCCGCCCGTGCTCCTGACAGCACTGGATAACCTTCACTACTGCGCTCGTGCCCTTCTGTCACCAGACTCAGAGCAGGGACATGAGGGGGCAAGACAAAGAGAAAGGGAGAGGGAGGGAGGGAGATGTACAGCATACATCATATAGATTGATAAAGAGAAAAATAGGAACAAGATAGGAATGTTTCCTCACAACTGAATGATAGAGAAAGATAGAGAAATTGCTTGGGGGGGGCAGTATGTGTACCAGACAAAGAGAGGTAAGAGGGAAAGGACAAGGGAGCGAGAGGCACGCATGCCAGTCTTGCATAACAAGGGTGCCCTTTCGAGAGCCTACCAACTGCCAGGAGGTGGCAATGGTTTACACACAGGGATGTTTATAATTCCGATGATTCAAAAATCAGTTCTTGCTGATGTTTTTTGCTGTTTTTGTTTATCAAACTCCTATCAAAATTCCTTGGGCAAAATTAGAGCGAAACACTTCATTCCGTCTGCAACGGATTCCTCTCTGCCTCTGACTCAATAGGTACACCCTGTAATTAGATTGAAGGGGAAGGACACCGTGATCCAGCCAATGAGAGCACAGAAAACAAGGTCATGTGACATGGGAGAACAGAGGAGGAATGGGAGCCAGCAGCTGAATTTCCCCGGTCTCTCCTCCTGACAGACCACCACTGCTGCACAGTCTTTACACTTCAAACAGAAAAATGTACAATGATATGCAGAGGCCCACTTTCCCTAATGACAGCCCTCCAAGTACAAGACAGAAAACTCAAAGGAAGACAGATAGGAAGAGGAAAGAGATAGAGAAAGAATGAAAGAAAGAACGAAGAGAGTGAGAGAATAAAGCGAGGCAGAGGAAGGGAAAGACTGCTATGAATCAGGGGTGTGAAAGTCTATCGGCATGAGTTCATTTCACTTATTCTCTTACTCTAGCATTTCATTATTTTCATTTATTTTTTATTTTTTTTCTTTCCTCCTCTCTTGTGTACTCACAGCTCTGTCACTTCTTGCTCTTCCTCCCAGGCCTCCTTGTGTGTGAGCTGGTTGCTGCCCGTGCTCTTGCATGTCCAGATGCGCTCGCCATACTTCTGCAGGCGGGCCTCATACTCTCTGAGAAAGGTGGAGGTCAAGGATACCTTACACAAAACACACACACACTCCAGCAGTCGGAACTCTGCTCTGTGCCGTTCCAAAAAGCCTGACGGCAACCCTGTGGCAAGCTACCGTCAACACATTTTTGTCATACACATAACAGTGGATGGGTTCTCCAAAACACACAATCATCACTTTATCATTAAGATCACACATTCAATTATGTCTAGCAACGAGTATACAGAAAGATGAGGGAGCTTGTGTTTTTGTATGCAGCTGTCAATCTGGAGTCTTGGATGTGCTGTGATTTCATCCTGGTCATCTGAAATGCTGTACTACGGGAGATCTGCTGTGCGGAACAGTCACATAACAGCTGTCTTTCCCTCCCAACACTGACATCCTCAAACATCTCTTCTCTGTCAAACTTTCTGGTAAACACATTACAGGCCAGCTCTTCTTAGCGCCGCTGTGTGGTGCTGCAAGGTACAGACAAAGACAGCAGGAGAGCTGGCGGGAGTGGAGCGAAAAGACGCGCTGATTCATAATTGATGTAAATGTGTAGCGGAGCAGCAGACTCAGTAATTAAAGGGCCAGTTCGGGACAGACCCCCGGTCCCCGATGTGCAGGTATATATAAATATATATATTATTGTATTTATTTATGTATTTCAATAACACCGAGCGGTGCTATAAAACTGGAGAAACTGCTCTCCGAACATTGCCATCAATAGAGTACACAATTAAAGCACTTGCCGATATGTTGAACTTGAGACTACCGGTTAAAGATGAGACCACGACACATTAGCCCCCCGTGAGGTCCAGTGCAATAATGATAAACTCACGTGGCACACAGACCTCTACCGCTATAACATCAGATGCTCGAATCACTCCCAAACACAGCACAAACTTAGTGAAGTGTAACTCAAGTTCATCGTTTATTGTTAACCCTTATCTTCCAACCTTTCCTCCCTTGCCGTTCACATTATCGACTTATTTGGTCAGGTTAAGTTTAGGAGGCAAAGCCCTGAACCGGCACGTTACTGATGGCGCTTTCAGGATGTAGCCTGTGAGGTAATGTTAGCAGAGCACCCGCATGCTGAAACATTTTAACGTTCGGTTAACAGCTAGCATCTGCCAAGTGTGAGAGATGAATGTAGCATGTCAATTACGTACACACACACTGTGCTAGCGATTAAGCTTGAGTCCGTGCAAGTTTTACACAAGGCTCGATGGTGGATAATGTGATGCCAGCTAACGTTACACTAGCAAACAACTGAGCTAGTAAGCTATGTGTCATGGCTTTACAATGTGACGCTTTTATAACAGTTAGCCGCATAGTCGATTGCATGGCTAATGAGTAGATAAACAAACTCAACAATACTGTAATTAGAAAGCATGTCATCATCGATTAATAAAGTATACAAGGCGAATGTGTATTAGGGTGTTCAACTCAGCATCCACGTGAGGGTGAAACAAATAACCCCTGGCGTGATACACTTGACCCAATGTTAGCCGGCTAGCTACACAACGGGCTGAGCCAAACCTAGCTTGCTAACTATATAGCAATGCTAATCAGGAAAAACAACCACAAAATGGCCAATTCGACCCAGTAGACATCACATAACGCATTTAAGCTTTAAATGAATCACTAGTGAAGAAAGGTGTTTTTTAACGTGCCACGGGGGTGGTCGTAGTTGCTGGGTCGTAGTCTGGTTCAGACAGAAAGGATACTCTTTGTTCCTGAAGGCCTCCTTAGTGTGCTCGATGATGTAGACGTTTTCTCCTGGGCCCGGCGGCTCCGCAAGCGGCTTAACCAGGGGGTAGGGTTTCCGGCCCAACAACGGTGCCATCGTGGGTGAGAGACGACAGCGGTGGCAGCTCAATAAATAAACCTCCTTCGTGCACAAAACTCCTCAGAAATACGGCAGACAAACTTTGCATGTATTCCAGAATCCCACGTTATCACAAATCGCTTCCCACGTTTCCCGAGCATTCACTGCGTGACTAGCACCCAGCTAGGCTAGCATGCTAGCTCGCTTGATCTCTGAAGCAAAACAATAACACGGCTAACAGTTACATCTCCTTCTTGTTCTTCTAGTATAGAGGATTTGCGCTTGTGTCATAGTTCTATTATGTCCATGTAGTTTCAAGGTGTCGTGTATGGATTTGTTCCAGTCTTCAACTGTTCCGCTGTTCTGCGGAAACTTCGCTCATACGCCGGGTAGGAAAAGCAAGCCTTTCTAAATTGTCCAATTCGCGGGGACAGCAGAGGCGCCCGTCAGGGGGTCTGGCGCGCTTTCTTCTCCAGTCTACGCAGGCTCGGCCTCTTCCCGGACAGACTCTTCTGTCAGTTCTTCAACAATGTCCGGGAATCAAATCGTTTCTCCAATAATTATGGTTTATAATGTCAATAAATACAAAATAAACAAGAGGGTTAATACCTGATTGAAAAATGGCGGGAGTTCCTACTCCGCCGGCAACATTCCGTACAACCCCAAAACTCCGTTACCCCGGCAGCAAGCAGCGTCGTATGGATTAAACCCGCCCACAGAAAACATAGCTGAGTGATATGACAGTAAATATCTTAGTGAGTCAAAGTCTCTATTGGCCTGACCTTTAACCCTTCTTGTCATACTAACGCCAAGAGCAGATCTCTGCTAATCTAATAAAGAAAACAGCGTTAGCAGAGAATGCTCTGGCGTTAGTTTGAAAGAAGGGTTAAAGGTCAGGCAATAGAGATTGAACTCACTAAGATATTTACTGTCATATCACTCAGCTATGTTTTCTGTGGGGTTTTTTGGTCCATTTTAGTCTATTTTACATGTCATGAGAAAATTGCATTACATTACATTTATTCATTTAGCAGACACTTTTGCTCAAAGTGAAATTCAACATAGGATGTTCTGGATTTAATCGGCAGGTCCCTGAAATAGTGAAATCTTCAGTGAAGAAAGGGATTTACACTATTGCAAAAGAGGCTAAAATGTCAAAGAAAGGACTACACAGTTAAAGCACCTTAATAAAACTCTGTTAGTCTGTGTGTGTGTGTTACTGTTGCCATTTACACATTTACAGTGTGTGCATATCTGGAGTGTGTAATCTACACACAGCATTAAAAAAAAGTCATACTTTTTGCAAGTCGTATCATCATACTACAAAGTCCAGCAGAGAAGAAAACATGATTTCAGTTTCACTTGAGCATACGTGGAGTAGATTTCTTATTTCGGTATGCAGAATGTGTAATGACTGCGTAAAGTCCAACACCCACTGGTGGCGACATTCGCATCTATGGACTTGACACTCTAAACCTTGGCGCTGACAAGCATCACACACGCCAGTGGGCTTTGCTTCATTAAAAGCAATGGAGTTATAAACTTTGATGCGCGTCAGATGCCGACAGTGGGCATTGGCCTTAAATCTTGTGAAGATAATCACGTTTCTAAAGTTGATTTTGCCTTTGACGGCCAAAAATCTTTCTGTTTGTGTAATATGTCAGTGATGCCTAGGCGTACTGTATCTGTATTTTAATTAATCAAAGCATATGATATGCATCTTATAGCATATCTATATAAATATGGACTTAAGCTTCTGCTCTACTGAAACACATGTACACCGGATCAAAAGTAAAAAAAAAAAAAAAAAAAGAACTTTATATATTTGCATTTATTGACAGAAAAATATGATACAATTCTTGGCTTGTCGTGTAAACACTCTCCAGATGTGAACGTGAAAAAATCAAAATTAATTTTTTAGTGAAAAATATATATAAAACATGGATAATGGTGGAAATACTTTGCATGAATGCAGCCGCATATCAGAAGTGCAAGAGCAGAATGATGAGTGCTGGATGTGTTCCTTCAAGTTCACAAGTATAGTGCATACAGGAAGAAAACCAAAATATATACTGAATATGTGCGATAATGAATCGTTAGGCAATGAATATAGTTAAATGCAAGACAGTATACAAGGACCTTTAGCTGAGATTAAATAATGTTTACCAAGCCATACTTGCAAGCCACTCAACATGAGTATTACTTTGCTCTTCTCGTTAATTCGAGTATTTATATACATATACAAACTTTAAATTTCAAACTTTCAGCAGAGTTCCTTTTGGTATGGTGACAAAACATGACATCTGAGATTTGTTATTTGTGCTGTTTTTGACCTCTGAACACTTATGTCAGACACCTGGGATGAGGTGCTGCTATTTATAGCAAGAGACTGTCATGCACTTGTTTTCCATGGGGCGTGATATAAAAAGCAAAAAGCAAAAGCCAGTTGTGTATAGCTGCTGTGTACAACATCATTCTCCACCACAAACAGCAGAAAATGAAGAGGCAGATAATTTTGATGCTTTGCAAAGTACTAAAAAGGTGTAGGGTGTGTGTGTGTGTGTGTGTGTGTGTGTGTGTGTGTGTGTGTGTGTGTGTGTGTGTGTGTGTGTGTGTACTGGATGGAGTGGAGAAGTGGCCGCCTGACTGCAAAGGATTCTGGGCTAGCTCAGCACAGAGTTTTGATCTGTGGATGTTCTCTTCAGTGGTGGAACACCGGACGCCTCCTCCTCCTCCTCCTGCAAAGACACAACACAGGGATACATAGAATGCCTACAGTACAGTGAATGGCCCATGGTCATTTGTAGTAAGGACATACTGTATATATGATATATATAAATTACATATGACATATTACATATGAAGACAAAGGGTCTCACTAAGTTGGAGAGTGGCTGCAGGTCTTCTTTAATCAGAGTTGGAGGTTCGTCAGTCACCTCAGAACTTGGTAGTGCTGGCTCTGGGACAGGAAGAGGCAACCATATTTCAGTTTGAAATGAAATAAAGTGTAGCATAAATGACTACTGTTACTACTATTATTATGACCGCCGCTAGCGAAGCGGTCATATAGTGATTGTCAAAGTTTTTTTTTTTTTTTTTCCCGTCATCTACTTTCTGAAATGTTGGTCAACGATACCCGGGGCACCGAAACACCGGGGCACATGAAATTTGGTGGGTATGTAGCCCCACTAGACTTTTACAGAAAAAATTCGTTTGGTCCCCGGGGGCCACTCCCCCTCCGCGCTGGGCCCCCCGAAACCCAAAAAATGCAGTTTTTCCTAAATAACTACCTGAACCGTGGCACCGAGGATGAAGACATTTTTATGGTATGTTGAATGTATGGTATGACATTCTCTGGGGGTATGCCAAGTTTCATAGAATTTCATCCATGGGGGGGTCTAAAAAATTAAGTTATGTGTACATTTAGTGACTGTACACTCATTGGCCTGTAGATGGTGGCGCACACATATACACATGCACACACACACACAGGCACCCACATACTATCGGTATTAGAACGGCCGATACATAATTACAAATTCAGTAGGATTAAAAGAAAGCCAAAATAAATATTCATCATCATCATCATGGCTGCATTTCCAGTATTGGCGATAAGTAGTCGTTTGTCCACTAGATGGCGCATCGTTGCAGTGAGACGTAATTTTGTTGGAAGTTAATCTGAAGTGGGTTGGAAAGACACTACGCTTCCTACAAGGACAAGACAGTTACAGGCTACAGTAGTTTACCGCAGAGAACGTCTAATGGTAGGATGATTTCTGCATGACATGTAATTCCCATTTCCTCTTGAAGCCGAAATAAATCTGAGAATGTTTATCGGACATGCTTGTTTTTTACTGCAGGGTAAAACGGCATTTTGTTTTAGACTACTGGTATTTAATTTGTGCATTGACAATAAAGCTGAATATCATTTGAACTAGATTACTAAACTTATGCATATGTAGAAGAAGAAAAATTCACAAAAATCCATGACATGACCTCTCTTCTTGATAGCTGTTGAAAACTGCATGGAACTGACAGGGATTGTTTTGTTTAATAATAAATAAATACATTATGCTGCTACCTTCTGCTTTTCCCAAATACAATGTAGCCTACATGTGTACCTTTCATCAGTCCAGTTGCAATGGATGGACTGTGATGAACTGCCCTACTTGTGATTGTTTAGAGATTTTAAAGGTTTTATAACAATGTTACAGATTTTTTGGCCCAGAAACAAATCTATTCACCTTTGCAGCACCAGTAGGCTACTTTGTGTGCGGAATGTGTGCAAACACACATTCCAAACAAGCATACACAAAAGTTTCAAGAGTGGGGGATGGAGTAGAAGATGGAGACAAATTCATTAATATGATTTATTTTCGCGGAATGGATGTGCAGGACTGAGCGGCGGTCATATTTTGTACCGCTACGCGGTACATCTAGTTATTATTATAGTACTAAGAGTTGTTGTAGTGTCAGTAAAACAAATGTATGAGTGATCATTTATGTAAAATTCTGTTTAATTTTGTTCAGATATTCATGCACATGATGCACATGAGGTGTAATACAAACTTAAAGGTGCTCTAAGCAATTAAAACATGTTTTTTAGGCTAAACATTTTTTGTCACATACAGCAAACATCTCCTCACTATCCACTAGCTGCCTGTACCCCGAACACACCGTAAAAAAAATGCGGTCTCTATAGACAGCCCAGCCAACTGACGAGATGTGCGTTTAGGACTTTCAATTGCACGGGAGGGAGGGGGAGGGAGTAGCGAGCTATCTCTCTGTTTTGTTTGAACATCAACAGAAGGTATGTTGCCCAAAATCGCTTACAGCGCCTTTAATGTTAATGTAACTAATCTGAAGTTCATGTCCATGGAAATGTCAGATGAAGGAGTGGCAGTAAGTGATAGAGTGACATCTAGTGGTCAGAAACTGAATTTGGACAACGTCACACAAGGCAGACCTTAAAACAAGATATTTCCTGTAGACATCATTTGATCATGTACTGCGAGGTCTGGTTTTAAAAGCCAACAAAAGTGCCCTACCCTCCATAGTCTCCTGTCCAAGTGTGGGGGGTTGTGAGTCCTCTATGCGGAAGAAAGAGGGCTGTGAGGAGGGGCTCACTGCACCACTGGCATGCTGGGGGCTGGAGTTTGTGCTGCTGTCCACTTTGGCACTGGGCTGGTAAGCATCTGACAAGAAACTCTGGTTACTGTTGTCATCTGTAGAATAGACAATAGAGAAGAAGAAGGAGGGAGAGAGAGAGAGTGAGTGAGTTAAACAATTTGAATACAGGGCCGGAAAATCAGTTGAACAATCTTCTTTTTTTTATTAACAGGTCAGAGAAAAGTATCACCTTGGAAGTCGAGAAGGACAGAGCGTGCGTTTTCCAGAACGACGTCTGTTGGGAACCCTTTTAATTCTTTCCCCGCTCCACTTCGGCTTTTACTCTTGAATATCTGGGAGGGGTGCAGAGAGAGTGTAAAAGGACACTGACTAATTCAAACTGCTAGTTATGTTTAATGTCACACATGACCAGTGGAGTCCATTCCACGTCACTTAAGTTGTGGCTTCTATATCATCTTTGTCCAACAATAATAGCAGGTTACACACAGAGCACATTGATCGCAAAGAGAGAGAGAGAGAGAGAGAATCTGATGGACATTCAACACCCTTGAAAAGGATATGATTCATCTCAAGGGGGGTTATCCTGCCAATAAAATTGTCAAGGACATAAAAATGTACAATAGACACAAGAAAGCCATGAGCCATGTTACCTGCTTGGTCTCAGATACAGGGACCCATTTAAATATTCTCAATGATGTGTCTCCAACCGTCACCCATTTCTTCTCCCTGCAGAAATGTTTTTTTTTTTTTTTTTTTGTAATGGTCACAGCAAACAGTAAACACTCTCCTATGCGTCCCTGATCTGCTATGCTTTTGCATGCTATTTCACCTTATGTCAGTGACTTTCTAGGCTATTCCTCAGGTAGTAAGGAGAGACTACAAAAGTCTATTATAACAATTCATATCCTTATTGATTTGGCACCCATTTTGCCCAACTAAATAGATATGCCAGCATATCTGTGACTGTAGATTACAGACATCGTTGCTTCCTGTCCTCATGTTTACTGACAGCCAAACTGAATGTTGCCCATGTCCATCCTGTTCCATCAAACAGCCAATGACAAAAAGAAGTCTTATCAAGAATAGGCTATACATAGCTCATAAATATAAGCTACAGGCAATATAATGAACAAATATTTCAATGCAAATTAGCTTACAGGTTTTATTTTATTTTTTTATCAAAAAGAAAACGACAGACGTCAGAGGACTAGCTACGTAGTTTACGTTTATTTTCTCCCAGCGGTTACATAACCGATTATCCCTCCCTCTGACGAAACGTGGCCCTGGACGATAAGCTATTGGCTGTCTCTTGTGTCTATCACTTGTCATTCAACTCCCGCCTTGGGCTCTGAAGTTTGTTTTGTAACATAGCGGGTGTCTCCTTACTAAAAAAAAAAAGAAACCTAACTATTTGCATTCTATTATTTCACTCTTACCATCTCCGGACTCTCTCGATAGCCGCCATCACCTTTTTGATGTCATCTTTTGCGCGACTCCGCGTCTCGGCTCGCACGGACCGTCCAGACATATTTTGATGCTTGATATTTTGTCAGAAGCCTTTTTTTCTTAGTTTTCCCTCCGACTCTGTCTTGCAGTTCTCTCCACAGTCTCGCGAGGCTTCATATATATCTCTCTCTCTCCCTCTCAACCCTCTCTCTCTGATATCCGTGTCACTTCAAGAGTCTGTGGCTCAAGTGTTTGACATGGAAGTTGGTAACGTCACCTTACTAAAATAATGGCATAAGCCATTTTTGACAATTTTAATTTAAAAATGTTGGTTAACTTTTTTGTGTTTTCTCAAAAACCTGAAAAAAATACTTAAATACGAAAAGGGTGATAAAACGAATCCATATTTTACCAATGTTGCTGCCTATGATAAATCCTAAACTAGAAGTCATGTCTGTTTTGTAATGTAGTGGGGAATGACCTCTGCTCATGTCCTGTCTGGGCCTACTACTCTGGAGGCAGCACGGCAAATGCAATAATGATTGTAAAGTTAAGGAACTTGGATAGCATGCAACAGCCCCAAAAAGTCATGAGTTCGATTCTGGCTGCCACTGTCGTGTCTTTAGCGAGGCACTTAACCCAGAGTTGCACCAGGGACACTTGACCATTGGTATCTATTAGTGGCTTTGAACAAAAGTGTCTGCTAAAAGCATAAATTAATAAATAAACATATTTAAAAATATAAAAAAGTGAAATGCAAACTGATCCCATATGTTTATTTGTGAGCATTGATGTTGTTGCTATTAGGACATTCTGTTAAGAACAGACTTTCTGATGTAGGCCTAATCTCATTTTCACTGTGAGTGAAAGTGTGTAAGTGAGGGCTTTTTTGGAGGAGCTAAGGGGTGGAAATGTGATAGGTATCTGGAGATAAGCCCTGCAAAACGAGCTCAACCTTTACTTTAATGCACAACTACCTTAACAGGGCCGTAGTCACCATAGACATTGAGGGGGACGTGTCCTCCCCAATATTCAAATATGACCAAAATGTCCCCCCCCCAATATTCGGACATAGAAAAATAAAGAAAGAATAAAGCGCTATACTAGGCCTACAGGAAACCAACACGTATCTGAAATGTAATCAAACGTAAATAACGCACAAACCTATGGTTCCAGAGTAGCCTACACCCCTGAGTGGTTTGTCCTGGTGATTTTCCGTTTTTCGTTAGTGGCGTGCGCTAGCAAAAGCTTCCATTTACTGCACCCTACTGCAGTGAGGTAGTGCTGTCAACAATATCGCAAAAGCTACCGGAACACTTTTCACAAAACTTCTTGGAAAGGTGTAGCACAGGCTAAAGAAATCCCATACATGTTTGGAGCCGGTCAGACTGAATTTTCCATATTGTAGTCTATTCTCGCAATGATAGCGAAAGTGAAACGTTTTATTTTAAATGATGAATTTGTGCAAGCCTGTGTCATGTCTTTCACATCTTTTAACATAAATAATGCATTCATATGCTAGTAGTAATGCCTGAAATTACCGTGTATAGGCCTCTTAGAAATGATTGTTGCATCTTGCATATTATATATATTTAGATGCAGCACTCAATCGCGCATCCATGCAGGCAAAACGTGATCAAACGTGGCGACGTTTACAATACGTGATAGCCTAATGTGAATCGCGGACAATAACCAAAGAAAGGAATTTGCACCTCCATTCACCAATTAAAGGCTGTAGTAGGCCTAGTGTTTCTACATGTTGGCACATGTTTGGGGGCATTCTGTTTGGGGGTCCCTCAGACCCCACCACAGATTTGGTCCCCCCCAATGTTGACATCATGACTATGGCCTTGTACCTTAAACAAGCACACATTTAAACATTTTACCTATCTAAAGTATAGTAGTCTAATACATTGCACATGTGTAATACTGCATGCATTGGTGTCTTAGCTATACTGTGGTGCATTGTGTGCCATCAAAAAATGTGTGCAGTCCACTTACATGCATGTCTTTTTTTTTATCAGATCCAGTGTCATGCTCCTCACAGTCCTTGAACTATCTGTCCAGTCTCTGCACACATACAACCTCTTAGGTCTGGAAATGGCAAACACACAGGATTCAGATAAACAAAAACACATACTCAGTTTACACCATATTTAAACATTATCAACCCACTGTTCTGAGAAGTTTGTAGGCTGTGGTCCAGTAGCATCAAGACCATGCTTCTTGATGAGCTAACCAACTGTCCCATGAGAGAAGGGAATTGAGTCAGCCTCCAGGAGGAAAAGGCTGAAGTATTCAGATCTCATCGCAGGCATCGAGGCCGGGTGGAGAGCCATCATATACCAGACAGAAGTACGATGCCATGACTTTGTTGGCACATCAGCTGTTCTCCCTGCTGAGGGACTTAGGATAGAGGGGACACTAACATTTAACATACTGTATGGTGTGTTATAATAATGTATTAAGGAATGTGTTCGTGGTGAAATTAGAAAATACATAATTTAGTAATTTTTCGACTCTCTCTGCATTCAAATCGCTATATCTCGAAATGGATTTCCGCGACATAGGACTCATTTGGCATGGCACGCCCCATATCTGACTGTTATATCTGACAATTTCCTGAGATTAAAAAGACCTGAGCTGCATTAAATTGTCTGTGTGCATCCGTGTGCTAACTGGCAGGGAAGCAAATGGATAGAATGGCCATGTTCAGGGAGATCACTGTGTTCCTGATGCTTCTCGTCAAAAACATTCACATCATCCTCAGTCAGGATCCTGAGCTTGCTTTTGGATACCGTGGTGGACTGGTTTGGTTTGAGGTCCACTTCACTTATCGTCTCAGTAGTAAGGACTTTACAAGTCTCCTCTACAGGTACTCTGAAGATGGTGTCATACTGTTGATGAACTCCTCCGAGCCATCAGACCGACATTCAGGCTCTCTTCTGGCTACACGAGTGGACTACCAGGACAGTCGCTTCCGGCTGAGGAACTTGTCTGAGTTGGACAGCGGACACTATCTTACTGAGCGCTGGAGAAACGGTATACTCAGAGACAGCAGAGTCCATGAGTTGACTGTTTGCGGGAACCATCTTAAGTCAGCTGTGGAAATGGATGACAAGACTGAGTGGGTGGTGGAAAACTTCAACATAAAACAGGGTGACAGACTGATGGTGTACAAGGAATCTAACTATATTGTCAATATTGACACAAAGACACTAATACTGAACACAAGCCTGGCCCTTCATGGTAAACAAGATAACGTGAGTACTGAAGGAAAGGTGTTCAGAAACAGCTCCACAATCAGCATCACAGGAATTGATTTCCGATACGGTGATTTTCATTTCCTAATTTGGTCTGGTGATCACTGCCAAGCCTATGGTACAAAAGGATTTAAAATAGGTGGATCTGGGATTTTCGGTCATGACTATATAATAGTTCCTGTGAAGACAGGTGAAAATCTCACTTTCTCTTGCGATCCTCACGTTAAGCACATGGAGGTGTTCCGCTGGGAAACCCCACTTAAAGATATTTACATTGACCGCTCCTTGTCTGCTAATCTCACAAGTGCAGAGGAAAAGGGGATGCACGTTAAGCCAGGGGGCGACAACCTCATCATCCCCTCTGTCTCAGAGGAACACTCCGGCTCTTATCGTTGTCAAGATGACTCCACCATCAACCAGGTCATTATTTGCTCAGACCTAGAAGCCTTGCACCTGACATTCTCGCCAAGGGGCAGTGTTGTCCTGGACTGCGCAACAGAGCTGAATGTAACCGAGGCCAGTTGCGAGTGTTTTCATCAGAGAGGTGTGATACCAAGTGATCTGCCTTCAGCGTCTGAGGAAACACAAGGTAGAGAGGAGCTTGTAGGTGAGAACGACATTTACATGGCATCTGGAATAAACTCCATTGAAAATGTTAATTTCTCCCTGACCCTATCGAACCTCACACTGAATGACAGCGGACTTTATCGTTGCCGTTCGTGGGGACACACTGAAGGGAAGCCTAAGTTTTGTTTTGACAGAATCTTCCACTTGACACAGAAGGACCCTTTTGGGATCGACTCCACCTTCTACAGAGTGTCCTCTTCCCTGATGGCATGTGGGCTGCTGGGGATGATCTGTGCTGTGATCTCTGTCCATCTGAGGGTCCGACAAGGAGACCAAGCTTCCAAGGAGAGACTGAGGAGAACAGCTGATAAGTCTGGACGTCCCACCAGAGAGGAGCAGAGTGGAGGTGAACCTGATGATGATGATGATGTAAATAGCGCTGAAAATATTGTTGTGGTGGTTTATGATAATGTCAGTACAGCTGAAAATATTGTCTGAATGTGGGGTCGAGCAATTTTATTTAGCCTCTGATCTGGACCAGTGTACAGGTTAAATTATATATTTAAATAAATAAATATGTATTGACTTTCCCTTAAAGTTGTCAACATTTGCCTGCTTTTTGAGAACTATTACGTTTTATTTTCTATAATTGCATAAAATATATTTTTGATTTATTGAATTTATTTTTGAATTATATTTCATTCTTTATTGTCATTGGCCACTATGCAAAATTAAATCTACAACCTGTTCAAGGTGCTATACAACCACTTTGGAGTTTGGATATATTTAGGTTGCTTCACATTTGTAAAAATGCTTATTGCTTGCGCTATGGTTGTGAAAATGCACTGTGGTGCCTTCAGATATTCCGAATAGTGTCTGAATGGCAACAAAATCTTATACAAATATGCACTGTCTGGCATATAGCCTGAGTAACATTACTCTCTCGCTCTTGTAAATGTGTGTTCATTATATACATATTTTTGTATATTTTATTGTATATTTTTAATAGCTTTTTTGTATATTTCTTACTATCCTTTCTGTTTTTACTTTTATATGTAAAGTGATTATTGTGTACTTGAGAGCAAAGAGCACCAGAGTCAAATTCCTTGTTTGTTTATGCAAACCTGGCCAATAAAGCTTATTCTGATTCTGAT
Source organism: Alosa pseudoharengus (assembly GCF_046254945.1). Classification (NCBI taxonomy): domain Eukaryota; kingdom Metazoa; phylum Chordata; class Actinopteri; order Clupeiformes; family Clupeidae; genus Alosa; species Alosa pseudoharengus. The sequence continues at coordinate 20,599,175 of NW_027468598.1, read as the reverse complement.
ATTGTGGGTGTCCTTACATATCCCCTTCCATTATTAAAACATGGATTGTGTGCATTAATCAATACATAAAATGTGCATTCGTTGGCATAACCACCATTGCTTTTATTATATTGTAGTTGTACATGAGACAGTATGATAGATGGTTGGGGATATCTGCACCTCTTGGTGTATCCAAGATAACACTGTGCACATGATACACTTTAAGGCTTACTGGTCCACAATATGACAGTTCCATACATAGTTCTTTTTTGTGTGTACCGTATTTTTTATCATTATTTGTGTATAGATTTGACACAAATCCAGTCCAGTCTGTGACATTTTGCATATCAGAGGCACATTCATCAAAGTCTGAATAAATCCATATAAGAGCTAAGAGATGATGCTAACTGAACGGCATCAAGTTCCTTTTGAACAGTTTTTGTATAAGAAATGTCCTCAGTATTTATATGTAGAATGGCTCAATTAGTGCAAATCCGATTACTCAGATCAAAACCAGATCATGAAGAGAAAATGGAGGCCCAGCAGAATTAACTTCTCGCTCCAAGTGGTCCTCTGTGTGACTGCAAACAGGTCCGTGGCCAGTTAGCAGTGCTCTCAGCTCATTCCACTCCACTGCAGGGATGTGTACACCACTTCATCTTCCTCCTCTTCGTAATCATCACCACCTTCTTCTCTTTCTTCATCTTCCTGTTCCTTCTCGTTTGATTGCTGTTGTGTAGCGCAGGGTGAGCAAAGCACTACTGTCTTCTTAACGTTTGAGCCGAGTCGGGCCATCGCCAAGATGTCGCAGAGAGGAGTTGCCGTGTCCATAGCAACACAGAGGGCAATGAAATGAGCATGAAAACGGAGAGGGTCACCTGTGAAGAGAGAAATAGGACAGGTGTGCTTCTTCGTAATGTGAGTGGTGTTGGGGTGGCTAGAGTTTAACAAAGAGCCAGAGCCGTGTTCCTGTAGGTAGGCCATAGATCAATACATACAAAAAAAAAAGAGATTTCATCCAGCTTATATCTACACTCAACGGGTGGCTGATGCTGTTTGCTAACAAAAAAGTTGCTACATCTAGCGTTAGCCCATGGTGGTGAGCTCTGAAACTTACCAGGGTACACCAGGTAGTCTCCACCAAACTTTCCTGCTGAGGTCAGGCAGAACCCTCTCCTACGCAGGTCCCTGTAGACAACGAATTTCGTCTGTGAGCGCTCGTCCTGCTGCACCGGCCAGCTGGCGGCCAGGAAGTCTCGCTCGTCGCTGAGGTAACCGAGACCCGCTCGGGCAGTGCACATCTGAATGGTCATGGCAGACACAGGAAGAGAGAAGTCCCGATCCAGAGCCTCCAAGCGTTCCCGCACCGTGCCCTCTAAAACACACACACAGGTCAAGATTACTTTATAAGCTTCTGAAGAGACTCACACACAAATGAAGATTGTGATTACTCACATTTTGAGTGTTATTCTGGTTCTTTGAATATTCTCTCTAAAGCACACATGCATGCTTACCGTTCTGTGAGTCATTCATGACCCTTTCTAGAACCGCTTTCCTGTCCTGGAGTGCAAGAGCACTCTGCACTTTGTGACTGCGCTCAAGGTCCTCTTGGTACTGTTCAACTCGCTCCGAGTGGTCCTCTGCTATCTGCAGGCATAGGTCACATAAGGTCACATTTCCCAGTCCTGTGGTGCTATGCGAAAACTTTAAAAGATAACCTTCAATGTAATGTTAATGTTTAATAATCTGCATATTTTTAGCATGTCTTTTAAAATACATTTTACATACAAAAAATAAAATAGCTTTGCTACCTCTACATTTCTTGCTACTAAGACTTTTGCTTTCCCCTCTTCAGCCAGCAGACGTGCTTCCTCGTCCAGAAGTTCCAGCGGTCGACCCAGCCGAGTGTTTTGTCGTGGCTGTCGGGCAAGCGAGCCCACCAAAGATCCGATGACCCCAGCTTGTCGGGCAATCTTTAGATCGGCAACACGCCACAAAAGAGGCGTCGACCCGCACATACGGATTCCAGCTAAGGGATCCTTCTCTGATACACGGGAGACACCCATTGCGGATGTCACACAATCGCCACTATCAACTGTGTCCATTCTCTTTTTGCCATTTGTCAAGTCCATCTGTGTGACGCCGTCGGACACATCCATCAGCTATAACTTGGCGAGCAGAGTAACGCAACTTTACACTTATGGACTATCGACTATCTCGAAATCGAGACTGTGATTATAGGTACATTGTTCAGGGTCTACCATAGTTTGTATAACTTTAAATTACACTGTGTTAAGCAACTTTACATTGTAACGTTAGCCAACACGTGCATAAAACTGCTGTCAGCAACATCACGAGTCTTCAACTTTTCTTAAATTTAAGGTCTATATGACACTGAATCCAATAACGCTTACTGCATATTACACAGCAATGACATTAAGTGTTATGTATTCAGAAATGCTCCAGATTCAAATCTCCACAAGATCCAGAAAAGCCTAGCTGCATGCAGAGACTTCCCTGTTGTGCATTTGTTCTTCCTCGTTGGATTACAACCGTTAGGACAAAGTTTAGCGACATCTACTGTTCCGGAGAAGAAAATTCAGAAATGTCAAACAGGACCTGTCCCGTTGCATTTGACCTTTATTTTACTGTCTATTTGACCGATGCTTTTGTCTTCTTCTCTCTCACCTTCATTCCATGCGGTCCTTTCCCTCTTCTATCACTGTCACACCCACTCTTGAAAGAGAAAGCGACTGTGACAGTGGTGTCTCAGATAGGGAGCACAGGGGGAAGGAAACATACCATTTGCCAGCTAGGCTCCTGAATGGGGTGGCAGAGGTGACCTTCCTGGGGTATGATGTAGATGTTCCTGACAACCAGTGGGTGTGACCCCATGTGACCATGACCTCTGACCCCTTTGCCAATGCGCACCCAAAACGGCGGGTATTGCACTATATGTAACGTTATTGCAGGTAGGAGTGACACCCTTTTTGTCATTGGGTACCCCCCTTAGTGTAACCTGCATTGTGTTGACCACGCAGCTCAGCCCTGCACTGTACATGAGCCCTGTCTCAAGGCATCGGGCGGGAGGTTTACCTAATGTACACACTGCACAGCAACGTACCAGCTAGCCAAGGACGGATTATGAGCCATTGGTACAGATGCGAAAAGGCCCCGCCCACAAGCCTTGATTGAGGGACCCCATTCAGAAATCCGGGATGAATAACATAACCCGTGGTATACAATAAAGGGGCCACTATAATAACATATCACATAATGTAAGCTGTTATATATGAAAAACATAACCCGTATAGTTTATGATTCATATCACTTAACATTACCCGCATTATTTGACTGAGTGGTCCCTTTCTACAGAGCCCCTAAGGGGACATGGGCAAAACAAATCTAAAGTTTAAATGCAAAACGTTAATGTGCTCACGCAAAACTTTCATGTGCTCACACAAAACCTTCATGTGTGCATGCAAAACTTTCATGTGCGCACTTGAAAAGGTTTTGTGTGAGCACCTGAAAGTTTCCTGCCAGCCATTAAAGTTCACACATCCACCTGGCGCCCAACCGTTACGCTACCCCACTTCCACCACACATTTTTAAGACTTGAAAACAGACACAGTTCAGGTTTATACGCAATGTAATTTGTATGTTGTACATTGTAGTATGAGGTATACGTTTGAACGTTTTGTTACATTTACAATAATACAATTATGAAGAAAAAAATAACTATATTACATTGTTCTGTGGTGAATGCATGGGCAATGTCATCATTGCTATTATTTTAAGATTTTAATTGTGCAAATATGTCTTACTGATCAATTTGTATGCATTTGTATGAAAAAGGACTATGGTTTTAAAATGAGTATAAAACCTAAAATTCCACTGATTTAACTTACATAAAATCAAAAAGGGTGTACTATTTGTGTGTTAGCAAGGTCTAAGGAGTAAAATGTATGTATTCAAATTGTTAGAAATATTTGGGATTAACAGGTGAATGTAACAATTCTGATAACCAGACACCCCCGTCCCCCGGATCCTCTGCCAGCCCCCCGTAGTATAGCCTACACAACACTCCATGCACTGCAGCTATTGGCAAAGAGCAAGGTAAGGCAGACGCAAACAACGCACAATGCATACATCAATAACATAAAGGTCGTTACAATAATAAGAGGTTTTCCAGTATTTTATAGGCTAATATTTAAAATGTCACATATTCACACTAATAGGGTGTTTCTGCAACAACGGGGATTCTAGTCCCAGTTGTGAAATTTTAGATTTATTTTTTAAAATGTTCATATGATGCTTCATAATGCACACTGTGTGATTATACATCATGACATAAAAAAAATATGTAAAGAAATTTAGATTTAATTTTTATGCTAAGCAATATGCATGGGTCAAAAGACTTTTGTTCATGTCTCTCAACTGAGGTCTCAATATTGAAAGACATAGAACAAGGTAATTCAATTGCAAAATAACATTATTTCAAATTAAATTGTTAAAATTAAATTAATTTAAATTAAAAGAAATATTGCTCTAGACCATATTTAATTTGTTCATTACTCTTTGCTTATATGATTTTTTAAAATCAAAATGCACCTGTCCCTCCTTTTCACATCATTATATATACATATTTAGGAAAATCAAAAGTGACCATACAGTAGTTGCACCCAATAGTGAATATAGGAGGTCAAAAACAAGGAGAGGATTTAGAACGATTTTGTTTAATTTAATGAATGAATTTCTGTTGGTTTGTAATTCTTGTGTGAAAAACATATATCTCTTTATTCTTGTGAGTAAGTTTGATGAGGACTTTTCATATTCCTTCTCTACAATTCCTGCTCAGATTCCTACTAATTAAAGACCAGACAAAAACATATAATTATTAAAAGCCATTATTTAAATGTACAACAATGAAAACAATATATCAGACAGCATACACCATACACAATAACATGTGTAAAGAATAGAAAATGTAAAAAAAAACATAATTTACTTAGTATAAATTAGTTTTTTTCTCCCTACAAGTCTTATAACTACATTCAGTTGTAATGACAAGTCCTGCATTTGGTGCTAAATTTATTTAGCCCTTCTCAAGATCCTGCTCAGCCTCTGCTGAAAAAAGAAACAAGTTAAAATTCTCAATCACAAGAAAGTGTTCTCAATGATCACAGCCTGGGGGGCCTTCTCCTCTGCATTGCCACTAGGTGGCGCCCCATCACCCACACCAGCTTTCTTTAGGGATGTGCAGCACATCTTATCCAAACACTCCTTCCTACAGGACAGACTGCAGGGCCAATCCTTAGCTTGATTACCAGGCACAGCTGGCAAGGCTGGCTCTCCGTTTAGACTCTCAGTGGCAGTCTCCGGCTGGACCGTACACATGCTCACTCCGGCTCTGTGTAGCGTTTCCATCACCCCGGCAACAACCTTATCCGGCCCCTCCCGCCAGCAGTGAGCATTCACGTGCACGTGTACGGAGGCCACCAGGCAGCTCTCGGTCAGCTGCCACACATGGAGCTCGTGCACGCCTTCCACGCCGCGCACGGCCATGAGCCCGTGCCGGAGATCTGGCACGCTGAGGCCCGGGGGGCAGCTCTGCAGCAGCATCAGACCCAGGCGACGTACCTCGGGCAGGGCACAGGCCAGAAGCACCAGCACGGCCATCGTGGACAGCGCAGGGTCCAGGTAGACCCTAGAGCTGCAAGACTCCAGCGGGTGGTGACAGTCAGGGCTGCTCAGTAGTGCGGTCAGTGCGTTGGCGAGAGCCAGGCACGGGCACAGCAGGTCACGGAGGATGGTGGTGAGAACCCGGCTTAGACAGCTGCTCTGATGACCTCTGAGTGGTGCATTGTAGGGTACTGACAGAGAAGGGACACATAGGCTTGCTGGATATCCTGGCAGAGAGACAGAGAGAAAAATTGAAGTCTTGATGAATACAAATACAATATCCATACTTATACTACTAATACAACTATTTATGTACTAAACCTATTTTATGAACTTCCATAAACTTATACAAACTTTTTTGAGGAGACCATTCAACTGTTTTTTTGTCTGATGTCTATAGTGTGTTTGTTGCCTTTCTTTCGGCCAGGCTGACACTGCAAATGCCACACTAACTCCCTCAGATTCTTACACAAATGGCTAGTGTTACAATGTCCCTCTCTCGCCACTGCTTATGAGCAAAGTTTCTTTGCTGTCAAACCATACTTTTCCCAAATGTCAGAGCTTGATATCTGTTTCTCTAAACTCCCCATACCCTAAAAGATGAGACGCTTGGAGGATTTGTATTTGTTCACATTGTTAGGTCTGATGGTAGTGGCATGGCAACGTAAGAATTATCCCAGCCAGGTCGCCAATAAATTTGAATGGCTATTGAGTGTGTTAGACTAAAGCACAAAAGTAAGCCAGAGAAGTATTTTTAAGCTTGAAACTGCTCTTGACAGGACAAGGTATCCCCAAGAGCAACTCACTTGACGTGAATAAAAGTGAACAAAAATGACTCTAGAAATCAGAAACTAAAGCTGGCAGAAGTCACTTTAGAGCCGTATGTTTAATCCATGATCTCTTAAGAAAAAGTGACTTGTAGTAACCTAATCAGTAGCATATGCTAACAAAATAAGGTTTTTTGGCTACCAGTGCCCTCCAGGTGAACTGCAAGTGATAGGTGACAGGCTTTCCTCACCGGTGTGGCCAGTGCTGTACATAGGAACCTGTGACGGAACATTGGTTAGCTCAAGAGCCCTGGAGTTGGACTGAAGATGTTCCTTCGGTTCTGAAGAGGATGACCTCTCGTGTTGTTTATTAGACCCCAGAGAGTCAGTGGTTGTTGGGGTCACAGAATCGCTGTCGGGATCCAGAACACTGGGTGCGCCAGGGTTACAGAACAAAAGGGACCCGTCTTGAAGAGCTCCCTTCACCAACCCGTCTTCTGTGGCTTTTGCCACAGCTACAGTACAACGAGCCAGATTAGTATGATTAAAAAACAAACACTTCACACAAGCATCAAATTTAAAATGCATCTACTTCAGCGTGGCTGGCATTATCACTCCTTCATTTTCACATTTACTAATATGTGAAATTAAGTATTGAAAACAGGACAATTTATGGTTCATAATGTAGTCCAGTTCATAATGATGTCAGGTCTGATTGTCTGCTACATTTCTGGGTATTCAGCAGCTATCAGCAATGGGCAGTAATGCACCTAATGCCGAAATGAAAATCTGAAATTTTACTCAACATGAAATTGTGTTACTTACTTTTGCTGCCATGGCAGAAATAGAAGCAGAATATTAAGTTGCTGCACAAGCTTTTTTACTGACCAATAAAAGATACACTGATAAAAAGATGAAGACACACAATAAAAAAAACAAATAAAAAAAAAACAATTGTTACCTTACCTCTCTCACCTGACCCTAAGCCAAGGTGCTCAGACGCAGACCCTGCTGGCCTGAGCGTCGGTCGAGCCCAAGCGAGGCCCAGCACGGCGGCGTTGAAGAGCAGACTGAGGGCGCTCGCTGCTGTGGCCAGGATGGGTCTCTGGATGGGATGTGGCTGGAAGACGTGGCTGAGAATCTCCAGTGTGACCGACACGCACAGGGAGGCCACGAGCAGCGCCGACACCAGCGCGCCGAACGGCTGGACACGAGACGGCATGACGCACGAGAGAGCGGAAGTGGGGTCACAGCCCAGAGTAGGGATGGGTCCGGCAGAGGACACGATGTTAAGGTCGGGGCGAGGGCTGCTGGGGGGAGAGGAGCTGGGATGGGGACAGGAAGTGATGTGTGAGTTTGAGGAGATGATGTGAGGAGACGGGGTCAGAGAAGGAGACGCCAGAGAGGCCAGAGGAGGGGGAGATGGAGGAGGAGTGTGCGCAGACCAGGGCTGCTGGAGCGACAGGTGGAGGAGGATGTAGAGGGTGTGGAAACCGTCCACCATGTTGATGAGGCAGTTGCAGAGGCGGCTGACGACGATCTCGAACAGGAGAAGCAGCAGGGTCAGTCCCAGCATGCACTTGTGCCCGATGCCCCTCCACAACCTCACATGCCCATCCATGGCACCTAATGGACACCGGTAAGATTCACGTAAGTAAAAAGTAAGGAAATTTGACAGCTGATTCACACAGAATCTTCCAGTGCAATAGGTTACCCAAATGTTCTCTTCAAAGGAGGCACACACACACTCCACACGGCAGTACCATAAATAAATTACTCTTTGGACAGTGATCAGATTTTTTTTTTACAAATAACTGACACCAATTGTGGTGCAGAACAACTGTGGCATAACAAATAACAACATTGTTTCAAACAGTGATAACTTCATAACTTGAAGCTTCCATTTCGCTTGAAGAATTTCCTAAGAACAAGGTCTAGCACAGGATGGGCCAAGATTCAAGGTTGCCTAACGGTTTCTCTATGGCAATCGCAGTTAGACTAGGTGAAAATCCATAGTGCCTCTTGCCTAACTGTACGTGTCCATACCACAATTCGGGGGGTAGGGTGGGGGGTCTGAATAGTACTGCAACATGTAGGCTAAACAGGAAATTCAATGTGATCCTCTAAAATTCTAGAATTATTGAAGAATGCTTAGGAGTGAATAGTGTTAAATCACCTGTTGCATAGGCACGCACATGGATGGTGCTTCATATGGCTACGCGAGGCACTGCAATAGTGATCTGACATTTCACATGTTTGATACCAAAACAATATACCAGGCTACACTTCCTATAATCCAAATGATAAATTGTACAAACCAACCTTTTTTAGTAATGGAATTCCGTTTTGTGATTACCGGCAGCGTATCTCGACGGGAGGGTCCTTGCGTTTCCTTCGACAGTCTGGCAGACAAACTTTCTTTGCCGGTGGTAAGCGCCCTCCGCGGACCATCATGTCCCACGCCCACCCAACTCCCCCTGTTCTAATCGCTGTCATGTGAGTGAATCTTTTTTCGTTATCCTCTCTTATCCTCGGGTTTCTTTGTTATAATCCCGTTAAGGGCCACCGCCATCAAAGTCTATCAGACCCTGTTTCCAGACGTTCTGGACTTTCTATGGGACTGGGTGATCGCTTGAGCATCCCCTTAAAACGAGTAGGTTGATGTTGATGACAATTGCTGATAGAGCAATGCAATGTGCTGGCTTCCCCCCTATACAAACTGATTTGACTACATTATGATTGATTAGACTCATAATGTAATCAGTTTATATAGAGGGAAAGCATATTGTTCTACACTGTAAGAAATTTTCCCGTAAAAAAACAGGAATCAACTGGCAGCAGAGTTTCCAGGAGATTCCTGTTATTTAACGGTGCCCTGGTTTAACATTAAGTTAATGTAAAATAACAACATTAATTTCCTGTAAATTAACAGGAAACAACTGGCAGGATTTCCAGGAGCTTCCCGTTGTTTAACGGCAGACTACCATAACATTAAATTCCTGTATAACAATTTTCATGTTGGGTAACAAGAAAAAAATTTGATCTTCACGTTAGTTACACAACAGGTCTTTATTTTTTTACAATTACAGGAAACAAGTGCCATATATTGAGTTCATCCACTCTCAAATCAACATTTTAAAGATAAAAATCCATGTTTTCACATCAGTTACTTATTTGTAATTTAACAGATATTTTATTTCACAGCACTTACTTGACAGTCTAACAGTAAAGTAATCTTTTTGAAAGATGAAGGGACATGAAGCAAGATAGTAATTTTGGAAAATGTAGACTGACTATAATCGTATTTCAGGATCAGGGAATAAGACACAGAAGAATGATCATGGAAAATAAAAACATCGCATTAGGCTCGTGTATCATGTATGAATGTAAAATGTAGATACATAGTAGTATTTTGAAAATCGGATTTCAAAGAACAGGCAATAAGACACAGAGGAATTACAATGGAAAACAAAAACATTTCATTAGGCCCGTTTAAAATGTAGACACGCTATCTAGTTGTATTTTGAAAATCGTATTTCAAAAAACAAGGAATAAGGTACAAAAGAATTATCATGAAAAACAAAAACATCGCATTAGGCTCGTGTATCACGTATGAATGTATATATTCACGTATGAATGTATATATTCTCTAGTTGAATTTCAAAAATCGGGAATAAGGTACAAAAGAATTATCATGGAAAATAAAAACATCGCATTAGGCTTGTGAATCACATATGTATGTAAAATGTAGACATGTTATCTACAGTAGTACTATTTCAAAATGAAATAAGATACAGAATAATTATCACAGATAATTATCAATATCATTGCATCGCATTGGGCTTGTGTACATGTGAGAATGAATAAACTGACAGATTATGTCCAGAAGAATTTAAAGTACAGAGATGAGTATAAATGATAATCAGGGAGGAAATCAAGTAACATTCATGAGAAATCAAGTATAACATTCACTTTACTTATTAGTGATTGTTCTTAAGCTTCTTCTGGGCCTTTTTTCTGTGAGAGAGAGAAAGAGAGAGAGAAAAAGAGAGAGTGTTACAAAAACTGATAGGGTACACTAGGATTCATGTAGAGGAAAATTGTGCCAAAGTGAATGAATCGGATGTGAATTTGTAACGTTAACACACTTTCTCACAATGAAATTAACTGACATTTATTACTTACTGTAACAGCATTTATATTTGATTGAATCAGTTGTATGAAGTAGAAGTATAGTGTTCTGTGGTTATTACAGCAGTACTATGCATGATTGCTCTCTACAGAGGGTGTAATCCTGCATAGTAGTGCTTATAACTACATAGTAGACTACTACACAACCCCCCCAATACATACCACACATAAAACAAATTCTGGTTCGAAAGTGTGACATGAACTTACCTCTGGATGAATTCAAGGGTGCACGCTGCCTCCTCCTGATACTGCAGATTCAGAATGTAGAAGGTGGAGAAACATGTCGCAAGGCCTGTTAGAAATGTGGCGAGGTTGGACCCTTCACAAACGATTAAGGATTCAATGCTGACCATCCACTTTTGATGATTACCTTGTAGTTCACCTGAAAAAAATAATTTATCATATTCAATTTAAGATATAGATCCACATGTCAACTATGATTAGATTCATTTTAGGATTTTGTCCAAACAAAATTCAATACAGAAAAAAAAACATTTAGTGTTCAAAAGTTGATTTAAATATGTAATATGTTGATCATTATTACTCTAGTGAATGAAAACAAACATACCTAGTAATATCAGGCGAGGCGTCACAGGTAGGCTTGGAAGACTCAACATCAGCTACGGTTGCACATCCCTTAGCAAAAGAAAAGAAAGGCACTCAACAACTCTTCGTGATGTGTGTGTGTGTGTGAGTGAGAAAGTGAATGTAATCTCTGAGTGTGTGTGTATGTATGTAAGGAGTGAGTGAATGAGTTGTCTGCAAGGTGAGTATGAAAGGTGTGTGTGTGTGTGTGTCTGCCGTTGAATTATTAAAAGTGATGAGGCGGGTGTGATAAGATGTTTGTGTGAGGAATGTGTGTGCAAAGTAAGGGGGCTTGCTTTTGAAATAGTGTCCGTCTTATCAAAACCACATTGTTTATGGTTTCTATACATGTGCGTCGAAAGACCTAGATAGATAAATAGATAGATAGATAGATAGATACTTTATTGATCCCCAGGGGAAATCCAAGACCTGCATGTCTCTTAAATTTTATTTGGCAATCTGGAACACAGCATGGAAGGTCTATATTGGGTATATTGTCATGAATTTAGGTATGGCTCACATAAATAGACGCAGTGGACTGATGCCCACATATCTGACATGCAAACATCTTCCTGTTGCATGCCGCTAGCTCAAATGAACTCGGGAGGAATACCATACGCGTGTCAGGCAACCACCTCTGCTATGGAGAGCTAGCTAGGCTACTAACTATCATTAGCTTTCTAAACTGAAGAACTTAACACAACTTTAAGTAATTACCAGCACGGGCGAAATCCATGCATACAAGTAAACACTGAAAGCAGCAGTCAACACTGATCCGTTTGTGCCATATTGTTTATTTGGCCACTGGTTTATTAAACTGATGATGCTAAGCAGACTTAGCTAGCAAGCACGTGTTATAGCAGGTAAATCCCGCGAGCTAAACTTTCAAAAACTACGCATACCCTACACATACCAATACATTTAGATGGCTCCAGATTGCAATGAAGAAACGTAAAATTTGATCGACAAGTGTAGTGATAACGATAACGCATGGCTTAAGAAGGGCGAAAGCGCGGTCTTGGCTAGCTGAATAGCACTAGCACTAACTTCGTTTCAGCAGGTTAACATTCAGAGATGTTGTATTATACAACTTAATATAAACATGACCAGTGTGCTTTCAAACGTTGTATTTCTGGTCAAAGGTGACAGATAAACTCACCTTATTGTGTTGATAGCTTTCGATGGGTTTGGGTATGATTCCAACGTATCGTCTTCTCTCAGCAGACAGCTTCCCATCACCAGAACGAAGGTAACGTTAATAGATAACAGGAAGTACGTGTGTTCCAGAATAAACATTACGGGCGTGGTAAATAACAGTGTTGGAGCCTGATTTTACATATTTGTCTTACTAATGACCGGAAAGTCCTGTTTATTAAAGAAAACCGGTGAATAATGTTGGAATCTGGGTGTAAATTTACAGAAACTTTTTACAGTGTATCAGCATTGTTTAGCCTAATTCAACAGACTATACCCTAGTGATTTAGACTGTAGGCCTAATCAACCAGATAATGTTATCTAGTTACAGACTAAGCTACTATATTTCATTTAGCCTAGGCCTAGCTTACATGTAATTTGCCTCCGGACCAAAAATGAGGCACCCATGTCATTCAAGATAGCGTGCAGCTCTGTCCTTTCATAAATTCTGCCTGTGGACAGCCCTCCCGGATATGTCCTTATAGATATTTCGAATAGAACAACTGTGATATAAAGATAACAAATTAAATTTGGGGTGACAAGACGGAAAAGCCTCTTTCAGCATTAAACAAACACCAGCGCGCATTCCATGAGACCACGGAGAACTGCTGGAGGGCCCGCGAGGAAGTTTTTGATAATTTGCCATAGTGGTTGTATAACAACTGCCTAAAAGACATTTCGGCTAAAATACATTTGAACGTTCCAAACGGCGAGGATAGAGTGTAGACTGCAAATAAATAAAAATCCCTATAGCCTAAACTTGACTATAAGTAGCCAAAACCACTCTCTAACTTTATGAACCAGCATACCATGGTTAGAGAGGACCATAGGTGAACAGGCTACGTGATATCCAGTTTTCAAGCAAATAAAACCTATGAATCATGATTACATTTTAGACAACATATTTCACTTGGTAAAGCCTACACCATTATGAACATCTTGCATGCATACATTTCTTACCAGGATGATAATTATGCTCTTTTTAAATGATAGCCAAAAAAAACACTCAGGCTCTACATCATCCTTAGAAACAAGCCCAGACACGCATGTAACTCTCCAGTGGTCACCAGCATCCAACCCAGAGGTCCCAATGTCGTCACTGCCTGGTCAATTCGGTGTACAGGACGGAGAATCTTCAGAGATACTCAAGCACAATGTGAATCTTAGGATGCATTGAACTATTTGTTAGCCTGCTCAAATGGATATGCAGACAGGGCTTCAGTATAGGGTATAAGGGATGCTGGCATATCCCATCCCTTTTTTTTCCCAGTCTCTGCATCAAATCCAGCATATTTCCTTGGCCTGAAAAAAAAAACAGTCCAAGCAAAATCCAGTAGGCCTATAGCCCAATATATGGATGTAGGCCAAATACATGGATAATCAGACACAGAGAGAAGTTTCTACCTTCTAAATTATTCTGTGTAGAAATGCATTAAATGAAATTAGGATTTACCTGAAGCTCCCTCATAGTCCATAGCACAACAGCAAGTGTGACTGAAACGATTCATTCAACAGCATAGCACACCGTTGGACACATCCTTTATTGCAGTTAGAGTGTGTACCAACATCACATTTTACGCATTAGGCTATTTGTTTACCGGCAGGAAGCTATCACATCGATTGCACTTGTCCCTGTGATATTTTGCTTTACATGCACTGTATAATTGTACATGGGGGCAATTACCAAGATTTCGGGTGACCCCCCCCCCCCCCCGCACACCGATGTTAATCGCTAACCCAAAGTGCACACAGTGAGCTGCCGCTGCACATTCTGTGTTGCTATCTTCATTATCTGTTAATGGTTAAGATCATATTTTGTGTTTGTCTCGAACACCTCCGGTTCTCCGACCCCTCACCCCACCCCCCACAAAAGTGATTCAAGTTTCAGGGTTTTTTTTGCTGAGGTGGTCAGTATCAGTGGTCAGCCTGCTGTGCAGAGTAAAATGTCCCAGGTCAGGAGGGCTAGATCTTTCCATGTAGAGTTCAGTTCAGAGTCTCACACAATGTGCCCATGGAGAGAGAGGAGCTGAATCTCAAGTCCTTTTTGAAGGAAAAAAAGTATGATGTCTTCTTTGCTTAAAGTTTAAGTAGCTTTTGATAACAGAGATAACATCTTTTTTGGCGATTGGTGTAAAAGTCAGATATGAGATTAGGTTATTTAAATCACAGTGTTAAATGTGAAAAGGGTTAGAGTAAGTTCAATTATTTATTCCAAATGCATTGTGTGCATGTAAGTCACATGAAAATATAAACATGACCAGGTCAGTCTAGACATTTCAATAGCAAACCTTTTTATTTCAATGATTAAACAATAAACCCATCACCTATCTGCCAAGTCACCCACCACACAACCATTTAACCTTTGAAACTGAGGCATGATGTTTAACTGTCCACACATCTTGCAACTATTCATTACCCATAACTAAATGAAATTGAATACAGGGAAAACATGGCATCATTCAACCAGTGACTATAATGGCAGCCCCCAACAGTCATCATTAATAAAAAGAACAAAATGGACATCTGCGTTGCTGCACTCTTTAAGCAGGCTGAGGATGATGGTCAGCAATAGCAAAGCATCAGAGAGCACAAGAGAGGAAATGAAAAACTAAAGAAAAACCCAATCGCCCCACCCTCCCCCACAGAGGTATTCCAAGAAAAAAAAATCTCAATATGAATGTATAGAGACCCCAGGCCACTGGGGGCAGCATCCTTTGATCCTCAACATGGAATGCCAGAGAAAATCCTTTGTTAAGTATTTTTTTATTGAAAAAAGGAAATATGGAAAAGGCATTCTGAGGGAAGAAATAAAGAAGGTTATTCACCCACTCGGTCATCTTTGACCCTATTTAAATTCTGCACCAAAGCAACACCTTAGTCTGAGATCAAATCAATTAAAACACTTTCCCGCCCTATCTTAGTAGTGATACCTGTATCTCAAAGGTCTGTTGACAGAAAGAACAGGTTAAGGGAAAGAAAACACACACCAATCCTGTTTCCAGACTTGTAGCCTGTGCCCTGCAATAGTAGTGTAGTTAATGGCGATTGATGTTACATTCTGAGGAATGTGGAAGTCAAGGGCCACTGGGGTTACACTATACAGTTACATAAGGGAGAGATTACAATAAGTCTCTGAATTCCATCAGCATGGGGATTACTGTAATAAGTTCCAAATAGACTAATGGACCCCACAGGAGAGAGCCAGTGAGAGGGACCCCATGGAGACCGGTTCAGGGAAAAAGAAAGAGGTTGAAGCAAGGTTCTATGACCCCAGTGCCACCCTTTGTTAGAGATGTTAGCTCCTAGAAGCCCCTCGGGGCAGAGCCAGAGCAGACGAGAATTGCTGACTTCACAAAAAATACAGGACTTTCAAAGGCCCCGCTCACTGTTACATCTGTATTAAAGTACTCAGACATTCAGAAAATTTGTCAAGGAGTATTTCAGAAATACTAATTTGCTACATCATTCTAATAGTATTTATCTAGCATGTTTTGTATAAGAACAACTAATTCAGTTTCCAGACCTTTCCCTGATATTTGCTACCATTTCATCACAATCTACATATGTTGCAGTCCATATATTTGTTATTGGCTACTTTATAACATACAATTTATGCTGTAATTGTGAAAAAGGCTCTGTGCCTTTGGACATTAACACCCAAAAATTAACTTGCCAATCTAAAATACCATTGTCATTTTATCTCATGATTCACCCTTACTCATTCATTTGACCAGGTCACTTTTAGGACATACTGGAGTTTTATTCTAGTTTGGTAGCCTAGCTTACCCAGTCTCATCATATGCATCATTTTTCACGAGGTGGAATTCATGTGCTTTTGTTCTCTGATGTGCTATAGCACTGGGTTAACTCAAGCATTGACTTTGCTAAGATAGGATAGCTAGGATAGGATAGATGTGACTGGACAGAGCCTGATCGCAATACCCCACATACTCCCCTCTAGTTCTTTTGCAGCCAAGGTCGCATGCACATTCCAGTCACACAGTTGAAAAACATTCCCCAGGACACCAATCCTATAAAAGTGAACAGTGACATAGTAAAGGATGTCTGATTAGCCGATTTCATGTTCTGGGGTATTTACTTTTACTACTTTTTATCCTGGCATCAATCTCGTGAAGCAGGTTACCCTAAACAAAGCTAGTACATACGAGGCCTGCATGTTTTCTTTAACCAATTGTTGCGTCCACTCCGTGTAAAATGTGTATTTGTCTAGATTCACTTATGTTGTCAAATAATAAAGCCAGCCCTGCCTAGCAAATCCAGATTTAACTAGCAAACCAGAAGTGGTCTGCAGTGTACCCTTTCCCTTCTTTAGGAAATGCATATCCAGGTAAACTCCAGATGCAAATTCAGTAGCTGTAAATGGAAACTGAATATTATAAGACACATTGCAAAATAAACCACGTGCCCCTTTTGAAAAACCAACAAACTCTGAAAGCATTTCTCACAGTAGGTCTCTTTCCACATGGCCGACATCTGTGACCTCTCAGATGGCCCTTTTTTTTTTTTTAACTGAGTCATACCTACTGGCAACAACATCCCATCACCATGGCAACACAATGTGTGGTAGAAACAGCCAAGCTGTGGCAACAGAAGGGGGGGGGGGGGGGGGGGTTGGGGGAGACAACAAAAAAGCAAAACTAAACAACATTTTATCAAGTTACCAAATTCACTCAGACACAGCTGCAGGAACTCCTCAGCGATTTGGGTACCATTAACATTAGCAACCAGAACCTAAAAAATGGTCAATCATTAATTTCATGTGAATGAATGACCCATCCCAGAGTACACAGGAAAAAGCAGTACCTGAGGGTTTTCCACAGCAAAGGCCTTTAAAAGACTAGCTGGTAGGAGAATTCATGATGAAGCAGTATCTAACAAATGTCATCAAACACCAGTGGGGCTTAAATGGATCGATGAATAAGGTTGCTGGTTTAGAAAAAAAAAACTACACAACCAACAAGACTATCAACACTTGGAATACACTGTGGTTGTGTAATTATCGGTACATAAGCATGTCAGAGCATCACGTATGAAGACATGAGGGGAATATGGAGAAACAGCCAGTCATAGAATTCTCATTACATGCATTTATTTGAGAGAGATAGAGAGAGAGAAACAAAAAATTACTTTTCCATACACGTCAGTGTGCTAACCAGCAATTTTTTTTCTGTCGTCTTTTTTTTTATTGATTAATTTAAACAAGTAATTTAAAAATTACTAAAAATGAAAAGCATTACAAACATGGGATTGGAGAGAGGAGGGCGGTGAGGGCAGCACAGCAATGTGAATTTATTTGGAGGCCAGTACAATCTGTTACAGAGGCAAAACACTGGGGCTGGTTTGGCTGTTACTGTATGTCTTTGAAACTGTGGCAAAACTCGCCCCCATCTGTCTGTGCCACACACACACACACACACACACACACACACACACACACACACACACACACACACACACACACACACACACACACACACACACACACACACACACACACACACACACACACACACACACACACACACACACACACACACACACACACACACACACACACACACACACACACACACAGCAAGAGAGGGAGGCTAACTCTGAAACAGCCCTGTGCCGGGGTCACTTTCATTCTGAAGAGAGCTGCAATCACACACCTACAGCAATCTGGGAGAGCAAGAACAAAAAAAAAAAAAAAAGCTACAGGAGACGTTTGCGTACACACACAAACACACGGCCATGGTATTTAAGGCCGGTGTTGGCCGCCCTCTAGGACTCCCAGAGAGGGGGCCAAAAGTCCTCGGTCCTCAACCCCAGCCAACCCCACCCAGCTCCGCACCGACCAATTGAGCCGCCTCTCCTCAGTTTGCTTTGCATCGTCTACCTCCAGACTGTGAGGCAGAATGACGTGACGTGACAGCTCCCGGACGCATCTGCGTCTCTGGACCTCCCATCACCAAGGGCTCCGCCGTGCTGACCGTGAGTGGCGTCTCCTGACGATCGACAGCGAATAGTGTTTTACTTTCTTATTAGTTTCACACACTGACATTCAATGTTGTCCGGGGAAGTGGTTGGTGTGGAGGGGGCAGGTGGGTTATTTGCTTTGAGACGGCTCTGTACAGGATATAAGACCCCCCCCCCCCCACACACACACACACACACACACACACACACATACACTCCTTGCCCGTATCTTCAACCCTTTGTTTTGGGCCGCTTCATCTCCAGCATGTCAATGTCCCAAAACCGTTTGCCCCTTAATATGCAACCAATCCCCTGTTGTATACCCCATTTATGCCAAGACAGGAAACAATCAACAAACAAGAGACAACAATCTCTAAACACAATAGTAATTGCTCTTCTGTAGAACCTGAAAATATACACCATGGAAAAAAATCTTTAAAAGCAAAAACCCAAGATTTTAATAATAATATTATTATTATTTTATAATAATAATAAAAGTAAGGAATATGGAGAAATAAATCACACAAAGAAAAAAAGGCTCATATAACTATAAAATAAATAGAAACAACTGAATCCTCAAAAGCAGCAAAAAGGGGGAAAAATAATCAAAACGCGATCAAAAAGGCAATGAGCATGTTTTAATTGTCTGCTGAACGAGTGTAGTGCCAAATGTGAAACAACAAGAGAAAGACAGAGAAAGAGCGAAAGAAAGGGAAGGAGGGAGGGTGAGAATTGTGAAAGGAGCAGAAAGACAAATCACATTCCACTAGACTCGAGTTGCTTTCTTTTCTTTTCTTACAGAGGGCAAGGCGGACTCGGTCCTGCCCTCGACTGGGACTGGGGACTGCAGGTCAGTCAGGTGATGGAAGTATCCAGAGAAAAGCTACTGTCGCGCTAAAGAATGGCCTTCCTCTGCCAAGGCAAGACCACCCTCCTTCCCCCATGCCCTCCTTTCAGCCTGTAACATTCACATTGGTTCCCGAAAAGGCTTCAGCTTCTAAGCACTGACATGTTCAAATGGAGAACCGAGAGAAAATCCCATTATAGACTTTTTTTTTTTCCTTTCTTTCTTTTTTGGCAGATCAGAGATGGCTGAGCCGGATGAGTGTTAAAAGTTCAGTCAGAAGACTTTCTCCTAAGCGTTTTGTCTCTTTCCACTGTACGGAGCTCTCTTTTTCTACACTTTGGAGGTATTCCTTCTCATGAGACAGACTTAAACTTGACTTAGCACAAGTACACCCACACACACACACACACTCACACCTTTAGACACAAGCGACACCCCCCACCCCCCCATCCCACCCTCACACTCATTTATCTGATCTATTAGTGAAACAGACGCAGAGAACGGAGTAGTGGAACCAGACGAGGAATGGGAGGATAGAGAAAGAGAAAGAGAGAGAGAGAAAGGAGGAGACACTCCATTTGAGCTTGTAGGAGTCCTGTCCAGTTAGAGCTTGTAGGAGTCCTGTCCAGTTAGAGAGGCCAGGTGCAATAACCTCTTATCACCACTGGAGGTCAGTGTTGCAATTTCAAGCCCCGACAGGTGCAGAAAGGAAAGAGAGTATGTATAGTATGTGAGGGTGTGTGTGTGTGTGTGTGAGGGTGTGTGTGTGTGTGTGTGAGAGAGAGTGTGCATGTGTCGTGTCTCTTTGGTTTTGAGCAGTGAGATATTGTCTCCTCATCTTCCTCTTCAGACAGTATTCTCTGCCTTCACTTTTTCTTTTTCCTGCCATTATTTGTATTCGTTTGCAGATCCTTCCTTTCATGGACCCCACTAGGGGAATGTAGTGATGGAAAGAGGGGTAGTGTGACAGCTTCCACAAGGTATTTCTTTTTTTTTTTAATATAAGTTGTCCTTTTTATTCTTTCATACAACTGAGTGCGTTTCTTCTGGCTGTGACTTGTAGTGTGTTCATTTCCCAGGCCATGGTGTGATCAATATTTTCTTTTATCTTTTTCATTCCTTTGTCTCTTAATCAGGGTTCATAGTGTGTGTGAGTGTGTAAATGCGCGTGTGTGTGTGTGTGTATGTATGTATGTATGTATGTATGAGTGTGTTTGTGTGTGTGTACACGCGAGTATCAATTATCATCATGTGTGTGACAGCGGCCAATGAGAGGGTGAAGAGACAGCAGGAATGATGAAGGGGGAAGAAAGTGTGTGGTTGGGTTGGGTTGGGGGGTTGTGTGCGTGGGAAGGTTGGCTTGGGGCATCAGAAGCCCAAGGCCTTGCACAGGGCCCGAAAGACATACAGACCAGCTGGTCTACAGTCACCTGAGAGAGAGAGAGAGAGAAAGAGATGGAAAGGGAGAGGGAAGGAGAAAGAAAAAGGAGAAAAAAGAGCAAAAGAGATAGACAGAAACGGGGAAACATAGAAAAATCAATTACTCTTTGTGTTTACTGATCCTGCAACTTTATATATAGTTTTAGAACAAAAGTAAAACAAAGATGAAAGGCAGTTCAAAGAAGTTCAAAATGCCAGCTGTTCAAATTTAAACACGTTTAAGAAAATATATCAAAGCTTGGAAGATGGCAACAAGCAGTTTTCCCATTGCCAAAAACGTAATGGCTGACCAGCTTTAGCTTGAGGTCACATGTATCACTCTGAACCAATCAAATCAATTATCTAACGACACCTAACCTTAGCACAATCAATTATAATAACTTACATGGAGAAGAATTGTCACTTGTCTCATAATCTTTTTTCCGTTTTAGACCTTAGTAGGTGCCGACATGATTCACTAAGACCATAACAGTGGTAGTCTAACTAAAGAAATCCGATGGTTAAGTCCCAGACCGCACTACTGGTATTGCTTTTTGTAATCTGGACTGGAATCTCCCTTTTCAGATGATCTATAAATATATATGCCACAGCTGATTGGGATCTTTTTGGGTGGGTGGGGGTCCACTGTTTAAGGGGGCTTGGTATGGAACATTTGGAAAACATGGTTTACTGTATGCAAAAGGAAAAAAAATGCTGAAGTAGGTATGCAATCTCTGTGTGAATTACCTATGACTGAGCAACAAATGCAATATACAAACACATATCATAGGTCTAAGAGAGGTAGCATACCAAATATCTAAGACACAGTGAAAACCCCTGACTGACTGAGCATGAGACAAAGAGACTGAGAATAGCATCTCATGAAGCATAGGGTAACAAGAAACTAGTACTTCTAAGTTCCAGGCATCTAAAGAAGTTTCTAGAAATGTCTGGTTCCAGTACTGTTTTGGAGGGCTCAATGACTTCAATATTACCACCTATGGAGTTATTCTACCACTTGAGTTATTTTTAACACTGTGACAGGGGGGATCGAGGAAGAATTGACACTAGAGTGTAAGCGAGAATCCAATTAGGAAGGTGTTGGCCGCCCTGTTTAACCATTCACCTACCACAACAGGAGGGTGTTGAGTGTGTGTGCATGTTGCGTGTGTGAGTGTATGTGTTACCATGGTGACAGCACTACGGGGCCTCGCGTCCGGTATCCAGGCTGGCTTCCAGCAGCAGCTCCTCCAGGTCCTGCCCGCAGTGAAGCTCTGCGGCCACTGCACACACACGCACGCACGCACACACACACACGCACACACACACACACACACACACACACACACACACACACACACACACACACACACACACATGCCAAAAGTCAATTCAATTTTATACAGCCTAAATATTACATCTGCAAGTTTGTTGAAAGAATTGAGACTAATAATACAAAGGGAAATTAAGCATTTCACTAATCATGTTTACTAGATCAATGAATGTATTAATGTGGCATGTATTAAAAACATTGCTAGTATGATGATTCTACATGACTTTCTACTCTCCCCATCTTGTTTTTCTCATTCCAGACCCCTTGCTCTATTGCACCCCTGCTGCCCTCTGTTGGTTTAGAGGGGAACTCCACTCACCGTGCTCCATGACGCAGCTGCCAGGCTTGGGCCCTTCGGGATCCAGCAGGTGCAGGGCGAATTCGGGCTTCAGTCCGTTGGGCAGGGCTGCTCCAGATGGCTCCACTGTGCCGCTCTCGCCATCGTCTGTCGAGCTCTCGTCTGGGGAGTCTCCAGACGACTCCTCTGCCTGGGGCATGTCCACGGTCGACGTAGTGACCGAAGCCTGCTCCTCCCCCGTTGGGGCGACGTGCTGCTCCTGAGCGGGCGTGGCCATTGTGGCGCCGCTGACGGCGGCGGAGGTGTTCCGAGAAGGCAGCAGGGCCGAGGAATCTGAACACTCTGCAGACAGGGGAGGAGGACGCGGCTGCGTTTGCTGATCCGAGACCAGCTGCAGCTCCGCCTCCAGCTCCGCCTCCAGCTCCGCCTCCAAGACCTGCCCAGGTGAGAGCTGCTCTGGGCTTGGACAGGAGTCAGGCTCCGCCGGTGTCTCCAGCACTACTGTCGTCTCCGGATTACCACTGACCTCGGACATCGCGCTGGGCAGGGGACACTCCTCCACAGTCTGCTGCTGCTGCTGCTGCTGCTGGGGGGGCAGGTCCTGTTCTGACGCCTGAGAGCTTTCTCGAGACTCCTGCTCTTGGGCAGCTGGCTCTGGAATCGTTTCAGAGGCCTGTGGCCCGGGCTGCTGCTCTGCTGCGATCGGCTCGCTTGCCTGCTCTGCTACCAGTGTCTGTGAATCGGACTGCGTTTCCAGGACTTGCTCTGGCCTGCTAAGTGTGTCGGTGCTGACCGGGGCAGGCTGGGGTTGCGTGTGCGTATCTGGGCTGCCCTGAGGCTGCTGCTCCGGTGGGTTTGGTGTCACTGCTGCTGCTTTTGCTGCTGTCGCTTCTGCTGCAGCTTCTGTCGCTTCTGCTTTTGCTGCTGCTTCTGTCGCTTCTGCTTTTGCTGCTGCTTCTGTCGCTTCTGCTTTTGCTGCTGTCGCTTCTGCTGCTGCTTCTGTTGCTGCTGCTGCTGTCACTTCTGCTGTTGCTGCTGCTGCTGTCACTTCTGCTGTTGCTGCTGCAGCTTCTGTCACTTCTGCTGTTGCTGCTGCAGCTTCTGTCGCTTCTGCTTTTGCTGCTGTCGCTTCTGTTGCTGCTGCTGCTGTCGCTTCTGCTTTTGCTGCTGTCGCTTCTGTTGCTGCTGCAGCTTCTGTTGCTTTGGTTGCTTCTGCTTGTCCATCAGCCGAAGGCTGGCTGAGCTCTGCAGAAACCGCCTGGCTGCTTTCCTTCAGGTCCTCGCTGACGCCCACTGCGGAGGCTGTATTTGGTTGTCTCGGTGGGGTTACACTCGAGTCGGTCTGTGCCGGGGGCTGCTGGTGTTGTAGCGCTGGGGGGTTAGGCTGCAACAGCTGCGCCCCTAGCGGGTCGGTCAGGGCTTCGGACAGCTGGCTCTGGTCTTTCTTCCGCGCAAGTGAGTCCACCTGTCCCTCCTCAGCAGGCCCGCGTGCACCCCGACGTGGAACATCCCCGCCCGAGGACGCCTGCGCTGGGCCGTGGGTGTGCTCAGCCTCTGTGGGCTTCGAGGGGGTGTCTTTGTTGGTCGGGCTGGGTCCTTGGCTCTTGCTCTGGCTCTGGCTCTGGCTCTGGCTCTGGCTCTGGCTCTGGCTCTGGCTCTGGCTCTGGCTCTGGCTCTGGCTCTGGGTCTGGGCAGCCCGATCCTGCTCCCTCCAGGACTGAAGCTGGGCCAGTAGTTGCGGCTGCTCGGGCGGGCTCTCCACGCGGGTCACCATGAAGATCTTGTGGCCGCGCCCGGGGCTGGACACGGAGATGCAGCGTCCGGGCGAGGGGGGTGTGCCGGGGGGCACCGGCGCCTCGGTGACCGTGATGGCGGACAGGGTGGAGGTCGGGGCGCGGGGCGGCATGGAGGTCGGAGGCGCGCTTCCACTGATACTGCTGCTGATTGGACCAGGGCTGCGGTGGGAGGGGCTAGCACCGGCGCTGGGCAGTTTTGCGGGCCGCGGAGCGCCTTCGTTCATCAACGACGCCCCTCGTCCGGCTGGCACGTTCTTCTCCTCCTCCTCCTCCTCTTCCTCAGTGTCCGAGTCGGAGTCGTCGATGACAGACGATGCCACCTGCGACGCGCTCTCCTTTCCCGTGTCCCCTCCGTCAGGTTTGGACTCGGCCACTCCCTCCTCACCTCCACCACCACCGCCGCCACCGCCACTCTGGTCTCCCTCGGCCACAGGGGAGGACGTGACGGCGGAGACGGTGGTGGTGGTGGTGGTGGTGGCGGCGGTGGCGGCGACGGAGGCCTCCTCGCCCTCCTCCTCGGGGCGCGGCGTCTCCTCGCTGGAGATCTCGGCCATGGAGGCCGACAGCTGCATCTTCTGCTCGGTCTCCTCGCGCTCGCGCGCCAGGATGAAGTTCCGCTTGCAGCCGTTCTGGATTTCAGCCAGCAGGGCGCGCTGTGTCTCTATGAAGCTCTTCACCTGAGAGAGACAGACAGAGACAGAGAGAGGGGGTGTAGAGAGAGAGAGAGAGAGAGAGAGAGAGAGAGAGAGAAAGAGATAGAGGGAAAAGTAGAATAGAGAGAGAGAGAGAGACAGAACACAAAAGGTGGAGAAAGTTTAATACTCCTTTATTAATTTTCTTACATGATGAAACGCACACACGTACAACGTTAACGGGAGAGAGAGAGAAGAGGGGAGAGGGGAGACTGGGGCAGAGGGAGAGAGAAAGAAAGAGGGAGGGTGATGGAGGGGAAAAACAAAGGAAGAGAGAGAGAAACTGATACATGTGCCAAACATGTGAGCAATGCAGCAGAGACGGAAAGGGCAGAGAAGGAGAGAGAGAGAGAGAGAGAGAGAGAGAGAGAGAGAGAGAGAGAGAGGGAGAGAGAGAGGGAGAGAGAGAGAGAGAGAGAGAGAGGGAGAGAGATAGAGAGAGAGAG
>NW_027468598.1:20566467-20571467 GCF_046254945.1 Alosa pseudoharengus | reverse complement strand
GCAAGTGCTCTCTGTCTGTCATACACTAACACACACATTAACAAATATACAAACTACACACACTCAAACGCCATGGGAACCGGGGCCCTGAGTGCTGCTCAGTGACAGCATTACACACTTGTGTGTGATTAACGTAAGCAAACTACTGGAGCCGGATGCCACATGTCACACATACTGATCTCAAATGAGCACGAGCACATGCACACACACACACACACACACACACACACACACACACACACACACACACACCTACGTGCTTGTGACGGGCCATGGGATATATGCAAAAACAAACTTTCACACAAAACAGGTTTGTCGAGTGTAACTGTAACAGGAAGAAAAGTCTCAGCTCAAGGGCTTATGGACAACTTGCTATTCACAGACACAAACACACACACACACACACACGCACAATGACCACAATCAATGACCACAATCAGCTACTCTCACTGAAACGTTCTCTTTCTCACACACACAGTCGCTCGCAAACACACACAGACATGTGCATGCACATGCGCGCACACACACACACATTAGAATAACAAACAGATACAGACCAGCAAACAGATACGTGTTACAAATTGTTTTGGGTGTTTGTCATGACCTAACACAAACACACACACACCCTCGAAGCAGTGCCTTGGCTGTGTGTGTGTGTGAGTACAGTCTGAGCACCTCTCAGTAAGGAGTCTGGAGTTAGTGGCTTTCCTCTCACTGCTGACTCACTGCCCATTACAAAAACAACTCCCTGAGACAGAGGGAGTCTGTGTTAGTCTGTGTGTGTGTGCGTGTGTGTGTGTGAGAGAGTGAGTGTCTAACAACTTTGTTTGTTGAACTGTAATATACCATAAATATGTGCATAAATGAGCACATTGCTGTATAGGTTTGAGTATGTGTAGAATGTATGTGTATGACTGTGTGTGTGTGCAGTAACTGTCCTGAAGTAACGGCTTTACTTTGCTTATGTAAGTATGCTTGAAATAGTGTGTGCGCCTCTTTTCTTCACACAGACTTCAGATCTCTTTGTATGCGTGTCTGTGTGTGTGTGTGTGTGTGTGTGTGTGAGACCACCCACGGCCACAGAGACTCCAGATGAATGGTCATGAGATCTGCTGCTGAGCTGGGAGGAAACACAGCGGCACTTTTGCACACCATCAACAGAATGAACTATACTGTATCTGCAGTGTGTGTGTGTGTGTGTGTGTGTGTGTGTGTGTGTGTGTGTGTGTGTGTGTGTGTGTGTGTGTGTGTGAACAACAATATGGCTGAAACACATACAGTAAACATAATTATTAGAGTGGACCGTTTCTGTAATTATCTCAAGCTCTTTATAAGCCATCCTTGTCAGTACCTGTGTGTGTGTGCGTGTGCGTGTGCGTGTGCGTGTGAGTAGTAGTCACCAGTGCAGCTGCGAGGTAGCCCATGCCATTGTGTGTGAGCTGGTTGTTCCACAGCACCAGTGTGACCAGACCTTTTCTCTGTTCCTTCAGGCCTTCACACACATAAGCCAGCCCTGAAAACACACACACACACACACACACACAGAGACTGTGAATTTGGGGGGGGGGGGGATGAAGAAAAACAGCTACAGGAGAGGGTGAATGCGATAAAGGGCGGGCGGGAGGAAGTTACCGGTGTCCAGGATGTGGTTGTTGCGCAGGTCCAGGATCTGGATGTTGTAGTTGAACTTGAGCAGGTTGCCCAGCTGGGCCGAGTCCTGGAGTCCATTAAGCTTGTTATCAGCCAGATAGAGCTCCCGCAGGTTCATATTCATCTTCAGAGCAGTGGCTAGAGAGAGAGAGGGAGAGAGAGAGAGAGAGAGAAAAGGGAGGGAGAGAGAGAGTGTGTGTGGGGAAAAGAACATTATTTATTTTGAATCAAATTTTAAACTTGAGAGGTAGGTATGTTTGTTCTCTTGTGTCATTATAATCTTGCAGTCATCATCTTCTATTCCATTATGCGCTCCGGAGTTCAGAGGGGGAAACCACGAGGACTGGGCAAGCGAGAGAGTACAAGAAAGAGGGACGCAGTAGGAAAGATAAAAAGGATGAAAGACGTCACAGTGATGGGCTGCAAACTACCTGCGTGTCCAAACCCATTTGTATGAAATATCTGTGCACATTTCCACATATGAAGTAAAATGGACACTCACCTTACCAAGGAGGACTAGTGAACAGCTGTGAGTCACCAGATGAACTATGAAATGAAATCTCAACAAATGTCAACTAATGCGAACATTACTGCTTTCTATCTACCTTTGTGGCATTATTATACCCTATGCAATTTGGGAGCTATTCCACCTGCCTTTAGCAATTAAAAACAAAAAAATGTCCCATTCCAATGATGTGTGTGTGTGACTGTGTATATGTGACCATGTATATGTGACCCTCTACAGCACCATAGGACACCGTCCGGCACCCCTCTACAGCACTCCTCTACAGCACCACAGGACAGCGTCCGGCACCCCTCTACAGCACTCTTCTACAGCACCATAGTACACCGTCTAGGACCCCTCTACAGCATCATAGGAGACTGTCCGGCACCCCTCTACAGTACCATAGGACACCGTCTAGGACCCCTCTACAGCACCATAGGAGACTGTCCGGCACCCCTCTACAGCACCACAGGACACCGTCCAGGACCCCTCTCTAACAGCACGGGAGACCACAGGGGAATCTCACCCTCCTGGGTCTGCCCTTACCCTCAACTCAAGGTTCTCTTTAACGGACAGCTGGATTCCTGGGTTGCTGGTTCGCTGAATACACTCATTCATAGACAAGCTTTGCCTAGTTCCCAGGCAATAACCGCCACAAGACAATTGTGTTGTGGGGAGAATACCGGTATTACGATTGTAGTACCAGAAGTTGTAGTACCACAAGTTGTTAAGAAAGGCTCGCAGAAACCTAAAAAAACTACCGAACGCTTGCCAAAAAAAACCAACCAAACAAACGAAGCAGAAGGCTGGCTCATTTCCCCTGCATGTGAGCACAAGCACTGTGAGGACACCAATGTGATCGATGTGCCACAGCCTTTACTTGCCCCTAAGAATTCCGTCCAGCACCAACTATGCAAATCTTTACCACAGTTCTTCTCTACTTTTGGCATCATCTTCAAATGATCACTTCAAATGATCACTTCAAATGATCATTTGATCATTGTCAGCCTTCAGAACACCCACTCGTTCACTACGTTCTATATAGTGAATGACCACTGTGATTATACACTAGATAGTCCACTATGTGTGGATGAGTAGATGTTCCAAATGTAGGCCATGTTTTATTAACAAACAGTGCTACAATGTCATAACCCTAACCCTTTAAATTAGTTTACACGATTTATAGTCATGGGACAGACAGATAAACACACACCTGTCATTCCCACTAACCGAGCAGGTTACACACAACTTAGTTTCCTTGTTCAGGTCAGCACACCCTGAGCAAATGCAGCAGTTCTTTCACAACAACACATCGGCAATAACATGGCAAAAAGATGGCAGAATATGGGCAAAAGACAGCAGGTAGCATCATGTCAAGCTTTTACCAGTGCCAATTGGTGGTGTCTGCAATTTAGACTAGTTAAGTAGAATGCTATAATGTATATAATGTCCAAAAAGAGCATACAGTGAAAATGACCACTGATAAAATTGTGTCAAATGATTTGAATTTCAGTCTCAGTCAATTCATCAGAAAGGGCCCAAGGTCACTCCCTGCACTCTGACCACAACCAATAATCCATGATTAGCTTTATCTGTGCACAAAAATGGAGATAAGAAGAGGGAGACAGACACTTCGATAGACAGAGATATGGATATAGATAGAATGAGAGAGAGAGAGAGAGGAAGGGAGGGAGAGCGAGCATGAGAGGGAAGAGAGAAAAATGGAGGGAAAAATACGAAGGACTCAAAAACAGAGCGTTTCTGTGAGAGCAAATGAAATCTGTCTGATTAGATCAGGCAACTCATCTCCACTTCATTTAGGCCCATTATTGCCATGACGACAGTGTCTGCCATGGTCCCCATCACTGTTACGGAGTGGCATTATGGGCTGTCTTGAACACATCGCCATCACTCGCAGAGAGGAGCAGGGAAAGAGTAAGAACAAGTGAGAACAAAAGAACAAGAGAGAGAGAGAGAGAGAGAGAGGAGCAGGGAAAGAGTGAGAACAAGTGAGAACAAAAGAACAAGAGAGAGAGAGAGAGAGAGAGAGAGAGAGGAGCAGGGAAAGAGTAAGAACAAGTGAGAACAAAAGAACAAGAGAGAGAGAGAGAGAGAGAGAGAGAGAGGAGCAGGGAAAGAGTGAGAACAAGAGAGAACAAAAGAACAAGAGAGAGAGAGAGAGAGAGAGAGAGAGAGAGAGAGAGAGAGAGAGAGGAGCAGGGAAAGAGTGAGAACAAGAGAGAGGGAGAGATAAAGCCAGACTGTCAAGAGGGAAAGAGAGATACAGACAGACAGATATATGGCTAGACAGACAGAGAGATGTATAGTTAACGAGAGCGAGATTGAGAGCGAGAGTGCAGGCGGCCCCACTTAGTGTGTCTGACTGGGGGGAGGGCCGAGGGCAGGAGACATTCAGACAGACCACAGTGCACCCTAATCACAAGCAATAGCTCCCATTTGTGCCTGTCCGAGAGGCTCTTAGAGCTGGCACAGCTGATTGATGCAGATGTGACGCGTGGAGAAGTGAGATTGTCTGGCTTATGTGCATTAAAAGCCTGCCAGGGTCTGCAGACGGGTGTTCTAGCATCTAGTTCTGTCATGTCTCTATCTGCCCGGAGTGATCCAAAGTCATAAAGCTGGCTTTGGGGTGTGTGTGTGTATGTCTGTGAGTGTATATGTTACCGTATATATATATATATATATATATATATATATATATATATATATATATATATATATATATATATATATATGCGACCGTGTATATTAGTATGTGCATGAGTGTGTGTGTGTGTGTGTGTGTGTGTGTGTGTCTTACCCAGCAGCATGAGCGGCCGTCCAGACA
>NW_027468598.1:20556467-20563967 GCF_046254945.1 Alosa pseudoharengus | reverse complement strand
CCATCCCCTCGTGCCGATGTGCTTGTTGAAGGAGATGTTGAGGTGTGTGGCCGACTCGTAGTACTCGATCATGTCAAACAACGCAGACGCACCCTGGGCAGGACAGAGGAGGAGGAAGAGGAAAACTGGTCAGACTCAATCATAAAAAGCAGCTTTGAGTGTCTTGAAAAGCGCTACACAAATTAAATATATTATTATGATTATTATTATTATTATTATCTTTACAATAAGACATCAAGCATAGGAAATGTATGAATAGATCATCAAGACATCAATCATGAACATATACTGTAAATATTGTTAGAGGTGCAGTGAGTGGTTGTTGAGCAGGTTGTATTTGTTTATATTTATGTTTATATTTAAATGTATTAGCAGACACACAATGTACGTACATAAAATCAGTGTTTCCACTAGATTTTTATTTTAGCAGTGGGGGCAGGCCAGTCCGCAACCTCCAATCAACACAACAATATGTGGAGTGAAACTGGACAGACAAAATTCAAGAAAGGAGTGCGGCAGAAATGCTGTTCGCCCTATTAAGAGTTTATGTGCCATCGAAATGATTTTGGAAACGTTATTTTAAGGTTCTTTAGTGGGCCTTATAGGCCAGCTCTCCAGTCCCACGGCCAGCCAACACACCTGGTACCACCAGAGGCTGAGAGATGAGGAGAGACAAGGAGCGAAGGCTGTGCTGTTAACAGCTAACCTTGCAGCTAACCTTGAGGAAAAACTTACACACAATCTCGACTGGAAATAAGGCAAGAAAAGTAAACAACATAAGACATGCATTAATAGTAAAATAATTTTAAAAAGATCGAAAATCAAATCGTAAGTTTAAAATAGAAAATTAAATCGAATCGAGGATTGAGAAATCGTGACACCCCTACTGACTGTCTACTGTCCACACACACACACATACACGCACAACTGCTCAGACATAGTGGTGTGATCGAAAGTGCATACACACAAATCCTGCTACCATTCCCCGAGTGACCTATCGACCTATCGTCATCAAGAGTCCAACTGTGTGTGAAACACAATGTGTGCAGGCAAGGGAGAAAGGAATGTACTTTATATGTGTGTTTAAGAATGATTCTAAACCTGATAGTTCCGGTACTTAATTATGATTGGCTGAATCGTGTTCGATGCCGTTGTAAAATCCAGCACAAACATACACCTTGACCGCAATCCATTCTATATTACTGCGCTACCACAACTTGATACAAAAGTTAAAGTAGCTGCGTCTCGATGTTGCTTGGCAACCATTCAGATAGAGGAAATATATTTCTTGGCGGAAGAATGATTATCTAGGAATAACTCGTTATATTTCTAGTTGCTGTACCTTTACTTTATGAAACTTTGCCAGGTATTTATAGTAACAGTTTTAGAAAAGCAATAAGCCACTCGAGTCCATAGGTTACACTGATTCTACAACGCCCCTTAGCTGTTGTAGAATCAGCGTAACCTAAGGCCTCTCTGGGCTTATGGCTTAAGTGTGTGAGTGTGTGTAGGAAAGAGAGAACATGAGAGAGGAGAGAGAGAGAGAGAGAGAGAGAGAGAGAGAAATAATTGATTAATTGATCAGCCCTGTGCACTGACTGATGGCTGGGGAGTTTTATTCTGGGATCCTCGAGCACTCCCCTGAGTCCAGGTACTGTGGCTCACCGGCTTGATGCATCTCAACAACTCAACACTCACACTCAACAACTGTCTGTCTGTCTGTGTGTGTGTGTGTGTGTGTGTGTGTGTGTGTGTGTGTGTGTGTGTGTGTGTGTGTGTGTGTTTATCCTGTCACATGTAATGAGGTATGGGGATGTGCTGGGGAAAAATGTCTGGTTAGAGTGTGAGTTGGCATGACGCAGTAGTGGTCTTTCTGCATGTGTGTGCACACGTGTGAAAAGAAAGCTTTGCATATTTTTTACTCTGTGTGTGTGTGTGTGTGTGTGTGTGTGTGTGTGTGTGTGTGTGTGCCAGGAGAGATTTGCATGCTTTCGACTGTGTGTGTTTGTGTGTGTGTGTGTGTGTGTGTGTGTATGTGCGGGGGGGGGGGGGGGGGGGGGGGTTGGGCCGGGGCAAAACAGCTATATGTGGTCTTGGCAGTGTGTGATGGTGATGGTGTATGAATTCAGTAAATTATGCATGGTCTCATGTGCTTTGATGTCAAAATGCCAGGACACTGGAAAGAATTAATGCTCTTGTAAACTGAGCTATACAATTCTGGAAAGTGATAATGTGTTTCTGTGTGTGTGTGTGTGTGTGGTGTGTGTGTGTGTGCCTGTTTACGAGTGTGTGTGGTTAAGATCAGACCCCCCATGTCGATGAAGATGAAGTTAATAATAAACAGGCTCGGAGATGAAGAAGATCATTCAGAGTATGGGTTTCCTTTCTAAGCCCTCCAAGTGTGTGTGTGTGTGTGTGTGCGTGCGTGTGTGTGTCCTGTCTGTTTAGTCCCCCTGTTTACACTCCCAGTGTTCCAATGTAAGCAAAGCATCCTGGGAAGCTCAGGCACTTCCTGTCGCAAGGGAGCAGATGGACGAACCCTCTCCCAGTGGGCCCCTCACCTAAGCGACCCACGATCTGTCTGCACTAGGGGGCAGGCCACCACACACACACACACACAACCTGTCTGCACTAGGGGGCAGGCCAAAACACACACACACAACCTGTCTGCACTAGGGGGCAGGCCACTACACACACGCATGTACAGTACGCACGCACACGTACACACACGCTCATGCACACACACATGCACACATGCACACACACACTCACGCTCACACGCACTCACGCTCACACGCACTCACGCTCACACGCACACACACGCACGGTAACTCAGTCAGTGCTCTAGGATTCGCAAGCCAACACAAAATGACCAATCAAACTCTCAGAAATCTGAAGTTAGCCATTAGCGGCTGACATGAGTCAGAAGACAGGGATGTGACCGGAAGACCTGTACGGCACTGCCCTCAGACCTGCTCTTAGTGTTGGCCAGAATAGAGTGAGAGTGGGGAGTGAGGGGAGTAACTGAAGTCGGGCCAGATAGCATCTTTAGTGCTATTTTTTTTCTCTTTGTGTAAACATTTGAGGGGACTTGTATCAGTCCAAAATAACCATAATATGGACTGAGATCAACTGTTCGCGTCTCTAATGGGTTTTTGGAGTCTACATTTCTAACCAAAATAGTACATTAAGCTTGTATGTGAGAGAGGATGGATAACAGTAAGTGTGTGTGTATTTACTCACATCCTCATCCAGGTTGGTTTGCTCTAGATCCACCAGTTTGAATTGGACCCTCTTAAAAATCTCTTCAAGTGACTCGCAGGCCTTATAATCCAGCTTTTCTCCTGTGTCCACACATATATACACACACACACACACACACACACACACACACACACACACACACACACACACACACACACACACACACACACACACACACACACACACACACACACACACACACACACACACACACACACACACACACACACACAGACAGACAGACAGACAGAGACAGACAGACACAGACAGACACAGACAGACACACACACAAACAGTTTAATATTAGAGCTAATGGGCTGGTGACAAAATAGTTAAGTCAAAAAAGTGAATTTTTAGCACATGCACGCACGCACACCAACAAACACGCACACACAAACACATTGTCTATACAGAGTACAGAAAAAGATGTGTGAACTCACCTTTAAGGTCCAGGCACTCATTTCTCTGATTCAGTTGAGTCAGCTCCTGAGGGAGAGGGAGAGAAGATGAGAGACAAGAGGGAGATAGAGAGAGATTGTTTATTAGTCTTGTGCACTGGACGATATCTGGAGCTTTTAATTCTGGAGTATTCCACTAGTCCCACATCAAAAGTAAGTGAGTGTGTCTGTGTACCAGAGAGAAAGAGAGAGAGAGAGAGAGAGAGAAAGAGAGAGAGAGAGAGAGAGAGAGAGAGAGAGAGAGAGAGAGAGAGAGGATAGGTGTGTGTATATATCAGATAAGAAAAAAGTTAACGATTCACAGTTGACATTTCATACGCCCACGTGAAAGCTTACTTGCTAAAGCTCTTGTGTCAAACCACTCACCAACACCCACATGTACACACCTGTTCATTGATATGTAAACTCTAGGTGTATGGCTCTATCTATACCTACATACACACATACACACATACATACATACATGTACGACATGACCGGCCATATAGGGGCCCCTTGAGACTCTATAAACCCAATGCACGCTGTGGCACAGGCAGAGAGGAATGACCCCTTCTTACCGCTACCTCGGGTCAACAGGGCACCAAGCCTGCACCCTGACCGCAACGGCATACAGCCAGGCACATTGACATGGCAGTCAGAGCGCAGTGTCAGCACTCTTGTCACACACTCTATAGCCGCATTCTGACAGGAAGCGAGTGCCGACGAGAGGCCACGGAATGTTAACGAAAATAAGCGACTTCAGCCGAAAATAAGGTCGTTCAGTCGACAATAATAGACGTCATGCAACAAGGTGAAACAGCTGTTGAGGCGACGAACGCATTCGCTGGCTGTCTGAGCACGGCTTAAGTCTTTCACTCAACACATGGAGGAGGGAGAATGCCAGCCGGCGGGCCTCCTGAATGGCATGTGGATTAGTCGAAGCAGACTCTTAAGTCTTCTGTTTGACTGACAGAGACAAAACTACAGACCTGTGGGGTTCAGAGAGGTGTGTGATTCCACATATCATGCAGGTCCGCAGCGAGAACTAGTGTGACATGCGTCTAATGTAGATATGGAATTAAGGCACACAGACACACGTAAGCCACCACGCCATTGTCAGTCAAATCATCCTTTCCACTCACAGGTGTGTTGCTTATGCTACTACTGTACAATGCAAGCAGTACAATTGTGCCCATCATCATCATTCATAATCAAGCAAATCTGTTAGGTGATTACACCGACTGTAGGTTGCTCATTCACTCACTGATTCTGAGGAAGATGTAGTGAACAGCAAACATCAGTTCAGAAATACTAATGGAACTAATTGGCCTACCTTGGCAATTCACTCTCAGCTGAACACGGCTTGAGCCCTGAATTTCAACACATTCTCATACAGTAATACTGTTAAGTCGACTAGGCTAAGGACCTACAATCTTTTAAATGCTTACACCAAAGAGAAGCTTTTGTTTTATAAACACGGGTCTGAGGTACACAATTTCTCAGTGCTCATTTCTTCAATGCTATGTGCCGTGTAATCACAGGGTGATGGAGCTGGATACTTGCTTTAGCATCTCTTAGGAGCTAAGCTTTAACAATTCACAACACACTTCATAAGCTATTTCAGCCACACACACATTCCAAATAAACACTGAAGGTCTCACCTAAAAGTGCATACACACACATATACACATTTTAGTGCTTTTATTTGGACCTTAACACAGGGAGGAAATGTGCAGATCCAAACATTGGGATGGAAGTATGTTACACAGTTAGAGACACACACACACACACACACACACACACACACACACACACACACACACACACACACACACACACACACACACACACACACACACACACACACACACACACACACACACACACACACACACACACACACACACACACACACACACACACACACACACACACTAGGCCTGTCGCGATATTCAATAAATCAATTAATCGCATGATAATTAAAATTAGCTCAATAATTTTTCTGGCCGCGATAAATGCCATTTGCTTGTTTGTTTTCCTCGTCTCTCTCTCTCCCTCTCTCGGGTCCTTAGGGTAACGATGAGTGAACCCTCATGTCAGTCACTTGTCAGTCGCATGGTGTGTGGGGAGGCGGGACTACTGGCGTATCCTACCACAGAGTGCAGCTAAAAAGCCGCGTGAGAAGTATACCGGTAGGCACTAGGCAGAGAGAAAGCTAGTTGCGAGTTCCAGTAGGCTACGCCTAATAAAGACAAAAAAGATGGAATTGTTTCTAAGCCAAACGCGACAGCTGCAGTGTGGGAGCATTTCGGATTTAAACCACTGAACGTGTGCGAGTCGGTGTGTCGCATTTGTTGGAAAACAGTCGCAATTAAAAGCGGCAACACAACAAACATGCATATGCATCTAAAACACAATCATCCGCTGCAGTTTTCCCAGTTGGGGAAAAAAAACACAACAAGTGGGCCGTCTTCCTCTTCCCGAGGAAAATTCTCAGAACGACAATATTATCGCTTATCGCAATAATTTCTGAGACAATTTATCGTCCAGCAAAATTTGTTATCGTGACAGGCCTAACACACACACACACAAACAATAATCAGAGACTCTAGAAATTTGGTGGGGACACTATAACAGAAATTAGCACAAGAGGGCAATCTAAACAGTGTTCATACATGATTTTAGCCCCAACAAACGTTTGACTCAACCAGGTCTGTGCAAACACTTATTACATTAATAAAAGCGGCAGGTTCAAACACACCTGGCTCCACCGGAAAAAACAAGTGCACAGAGAGCCTTTTGTGCATGTAGCCTATTGCTGCTTGTTTTTTGATACTCTCCTGACAGTTGGATTCCCAAAAACAATTCTCTGTACAGAGGGAGGATATGAGAGGTGGGGAACTATAGGGAACTAGTGCACTGTACAGAGGGAGGAGATGAGAGGTAGGGAACTAGTGCACTGTACAGAGGGAGGAGATGAGAGGTGGGGAACTATAGGGAACTAGTGCACTGTACAGAGGGAGGAGATGAGAGGTAGGGAACTAGTGCACTGTACAGAGGGAGGAGATGAGAGGTAGGGAACTAGTGCACTATACAGAGGGAGGAGATGAGAGGTAGGGAACTAGTGCACTGTACAGAGGGAGGAGATGAGAGGTAGGGAACTAGTGCACTGTACAGAGGGAGGAGATGAGAGGTAGGGAACTAGTGCACTGTACAGAGGGAGGAGATGAGAGGTAGGGAACTAGTGCACTGTACAGAGGGAGGAGATGAGAGGTAGGGAACTAGTGCACTGTACAGAGGGAGGAGATGAGAGGTGGGGAACTGTTGACTCCTCTAGTGTGACACTGTGCTTGTGAGAGTAATGAAGAACTGATGAAACATTATAGCGTCTGCTCTGTTTGCTCCATCTTACTCTTGATGGCAGAGAGCAGAGGGCAGAGAGCACACAAACCCGCGCGCACACGCACGCGCACGCGCACGCGCACACGCACACGCACACGCACACGCACACGCACACATCATTTATTCAAACTCTTTAGAAGCTCCCTGTAAACACACAGACATTAAAAAAATTGTGTCAAGAACATGTGGACACAGCCTGGGATATTACAACAGACCAATTATTCCCTCTGGGCGGGCAAATACACACACACACACACAGTTGTACTGTACACTTTGCCGGCTCACTGCCACATATACAGTACGCTCAAAGACTGCATTTAGGATGGTAGGCGTTCAGTAAATGCCTCTCTCTCTCTCCCACCCTCTCCATCCCTTCCACCCCCCAACTCCTCTATGA
>NW_027468598.1:20546467-20553967 GCF_046254945.1 Alosa pseudoharengus | reverse complement strand
CTGAATGAGCAGTGGCCTTAGCGAGACGTCAGAGTCTTTATCTGGCCATCGACGGGCTGAGGATGAGAGGCACGCGGCAGCTGTTTATCTAACGTGGCCTTTCGGGGGAGATTCCTGGCATTTGAGAATGAGTCACTGAAATATCCCAATTTTGTTCATCCGTCTGTCTGCATGTGTGGACACATGGTGCAGAGCTTCCTGCACGTACGCACGCACACACACACGCACACACGCACACACTCACACACGCACACACAAATAAAAGAGAGAAAGAGAAAGTGGCCGATCAGCGTATATTCAGGAAATTTCGGTACTCCCGATCCCTGTATTTGCCCTCATGCACACACTAAACTGACGACAACCAGACAGAATGATGCACACATATTCTCACACACACTCACAAACCCACGCAAACATCCAACAACAATCACCATGAGCCTTAATACCAAAATAACAAGAGACTGGAGATGAAGAAGAAAGTTCATTCCCACCTTACTGACAGACTGGCTGTCCAGTCAAGAGGGAGAATCAATCAGCAACACTGTGAGGGAGAGCAAATCTGCAGCCTGCTGTGCAGAATGGGGCGTGTGATTGGCTGGCTGCCAGGCGTAGGGGCAAAAAGGCCTCACTGGTATCACACTGGGGTTGCCATGGAGATCAGATTCCAGCTCTAATCCAGACACACAGGTCTGAGAGGGGCATTCTGGGACATGACCCCAATCACCTACCACCACCTCTCACACAGACACAGACACAGACACACACACCTATCTCTATTGCACAAGGTCACCGACACCTGGTGCACAGCATAAAAAAACAACTTGCCAAGAGATTGATAAGGAACAATATAGTGTCTATATTCTATGTAGCTTATTAAGTGGATCTAAGTGTAGATAAAGTTAACTAGTACTCAGATAGTGTGTGTGTATGTTTATGTGTGTTGTGTTGTTTGTGTTATGTTGTGTTGTCTGGTCTCACCTGTATCTGTTTGAGCACTTTGGGAATGGGCTTGCAGTTGAGCTTCTGACAGGCCTGTGTGTATGCATTCAGGATCTCCTCCACAGTCACATTCTGGGCTGTACAGAGACAAAGGGTCAGAGGTCAGTAGCGCAAAAAAGCACGAGCACAGACACACACGTGGACTTTGTACAGCTACATCTGTTCGGCATCGGGCTCTTCTGAATCAAACAGTCTGGCCTTAGTGAGGAGAGTCAGAAACCAAATATGAGCAAGGGAGAGTGTGTGTGTGTGTGTGTGTGTGTGTGTGTGTGTGTTAGCTGTAATGACAAATACACAGTCCATCTTGTGCAATTTCCTAGTCAGGACTATGTTCAAAAATCATTTTAGAAACTACTCCATATGTATCAAATACAATTAAGCATCTGATTGACCACATGGAGAAAAAGTCCAGGACATACCCATGTGTGTGTGTGTGTGTGTGTTTATCTGTATTTTGGTGGGTTAGACTTCAGAACATAGCAGTTAACTGTGCGTACATGCTCTTGGCCCTATTTAAATGTGACAGTCCAGTCTTTGAGGGCTCTTTAGGCGCCCGCACACACACACACTTCTAAAGCGGAGACCCCTGGAGTGAGTTACTAGTCCTTAAGCTCTCTGAAAGGCAGCCATTGTTCCATCTCACTACACTCCACATCATCAGTCAGCTGATCTCTCTCTATCTCACACCCAGACACACACACACACACACACACAAACACACACACTTGTCATTGTTTGATGTGAGAGCACTGTCGTCTGACCTCTTTAGTCTGGCTACTCTTACAGGCTCTGACAGGAAGACGAAGGTCAGACACAGGACAAAGTGTGTGTGTGTGTGTGTGTGTGTGTGTGTGTGTGTGTGTGTGGTGGTGGTGGGGGGGGGGGGGGGGGGGGGGGGTTGAATTAAATGGTTGGAGGTTGGTTGAGAATCTATACAGGAGAGAGACAGATAGAAAGGCAGGCTGACAGAGATTGGCCCTATAGCTAAAGAAAGACAGACAAATATGCAGGAATATATTCAGCACAAGGGACAGGCCTTGCCATTAAAACACATTGACCCATTGAGTAAGTGAGAGTGTGTGTGTGTGTATGTGTGTGTGCTGTAGTCAGCAGTTCTGTCTGTTCACAGCAGATAAGAGGAGCTGATAAACAGGCAAACACACACACACACAGGCCCCACTCCCTGGAGCACCCAGCTTGATATTCCACAGACAGGTTCAGAGTTCAAGTTCAGAGACTGTATTGATACTGCTAAGCAAACCAGACACACACACACATGCACGCACGCACGCACGCACACGCTATATACTAGTGCCAATATACTACAGGGAAGAAAGACCACAATCAATATCACCATCTAGTTCTGGGTTTAGAAACTGAAATGTCAGAGAGAGGCAAACGAGGCTGCAAACAGACGAGAGCCAGAGACTACAAAACCATGCAGACAAGAACAGGAGAGAGAATACAGAGACAGCTAACCTTTAGGAAACAGCTAACCTTCCAACAACGCTTAAGGACACAAGGGAAGAGAGAGAGAGAGAGGCAGAGAGAGAGAGAGAGAGAGAGAGTGAGACGGGGGTGATAAAGAAAAAGACAGCAGGAGAAAGAGAAAAAGAGGGGAGGGGAGAAACAGAGGGAGAGAGAAAGAGACAGAGAGAGAGAGGGTGGGGTATGATACAGAAAGAGAAAGACAGCAGGAGAAACAGAAAAAAGAGGAGAGGGGAGAAACCGAGGGAAAGAAGAAAAAAAAAGAGAGAGAGATTGAGCGATTCTGATGACTAATTGTTGATTTATTGTTATTCTGTTGTTCGCGCTTCTCCTTCCCATTCCATTCTGGCATATTGATCACGCCAGTTGACACAGTTTGCGCAGCTTGGGCAACACAAACAGTCCTGCCCAAATGAAACCCAAGTTCAGACCTTGTCTACACTATTCCGGGTTTATCTGAATCTGAGAACACTTTTGTTACGTTTGTGCTTCTCACCTACACTACTGATTTGAAAATGCTGTCGGCCCCGTTTTCATTTGAAAATTCCGGCTTTTTCATTTTAATGTGCACAGGGAATTCCATAACCATCTAAAAACGATGCTGTGGAAACCCATGTTCTCCTCTAGTCAGTCTTGATGTTTTCTTCCTTGGTTCATTGTGCTGCTGATATCAGAGATGATAATAGTCATGTGTCCCTATTTCGGAAGAAATCCCCTTAAAGCAGACCCATGGGGGCAGTAGGGAGTTACTTTCAGTTTCAGTTTTGATGCCCCCATGGGTCTGCTTTAAGCTGCCTGTCCATAACTTGGCCTACGTTGTCCCAAATTGTCTCATTCTTTTTCTGATGGGCTGCATGGTGAGCTTATACAACAGGGCTATAGGTCAATTTGAACT
Source organism: Alosa pseudoharengus (assembly GCF_046254945.1). Classification (NCBI taxonomy): domain Eukaryota; kingdom Metazoa; phylum Chordata; class Actinopteri; order Clupeiformes; family Clupeidae; genus Alosa; species Alosa pseudoharengus. Next base: position 20,550,585 of record NW_027468598.1, on the reverse strand, counting down.
TACACTTTAAAGATGTGAAATGTCCAAAATCAGATCCTATCTACAAGGTGTGAATGGGGGATCTGATATGAAGTCCCCATTTTCAGCTGAAGTAAGTGTGTGTGTGTGTGTGTGTGTGTGTGTGTGTGTGTGTGTGCATTTGGGCCCTGCCTCGACTGTCTTCCTAGACACTTGTCTTCCTAGACACTCGTCTTCCTAGACACTCGTCTTCCTAGACACTTTCATACTTATTTTGTTCCGAATCATGGGCTGAACTGATAAAAAGTTTCTCCATCGTCACATTTGACAGCTGGAGACACTATCCCGAAGTCGCCTAACACTTAACCCCACATTTAGTTAAAAGTTGAATAATCTTGTAGCCTAATAGGCCTACAAAAATGTAAGCACACGTAGTTGTCCCGCTACACCAGCCTGATGGCTTTCTCACTGCAAATGAACCGCTCTGGAGTTCGATTAGAAATTAGCCGAGACCACCTCCTCCAGGCGGTCTCGCCCCATTTGTTTTGTTCCGAAACAGAGTGCGATTGCTGCCTTCACATATACCCAATCAGCTGACCTTTGGGGGAAACGCTCCATGTTCCGATTCAACGAGTCCCACATATGAAAGCGCTCTTACTGTCAGTCTGTCCTGCCCACCTGTCCTGTCCAAATTCCTTCTGTCTGTCAGTCATTCACTATCTGTCTGTCAAACCAAAACCTACTCTGTCTGTCTGTGTCTGTTCGTCTGTTCAAAGCCTGCTAAGTGTGTTGCTGAGGCCTAGTCCAGACAGATGACTCTTATCTCCGCCCCTACAACACGTCGGAGTTAATCTCATCAGGCCCTAATGTAAACACATCACTCACCCAGGCTGAGAGAAAGCGAGAGAGAAATAGAGAGATTGAGAGAGAGAGAGAGATTGAGAGAGGGAGAGGGAGAGGGAGAGGGAGAGAGAGAGACATCTATGTAAACATACCTATTAAAAATTGGTGCAAAATATTTGACTGTGTAATCCAGCCCATTGTGCATTGTGCTGTACGGAAGTGAGGTATGGGGTCCACTCAGTGAGCATAGAGCACAACTAGGCAGATTCCCATTGGCCATCAACATGCAAAAAGAGCCCTTAAATTCTGGATGCATCTCCAAACAAGTCCCACTGCATTTTAATGCAGTAAAAACTCAAGATCTGAACCCTGAAAATAGTCCTGAGTCAGCTTGTACTGAGACTTACTAATATCCCCCTAACAGACATTAATAACTTCTTTCAGACAAGTGCTGCTTTCAAGCTGAACACCAATAAGATCATTCAAGAATCTAAAGAAAAACATTTGGAACATTGGCAAAAGGCGACAAAAAAACAAAGCCAATTAGAATGTTACCGGTCCATAACATTTGAATACCAATTGGAGGAATATTACTGTTAGAGTGACCACAGTCTAGCCATAGAAAAAGGCAGACTAAGAAAATCCAAAAAAGGCAGACTAAGAAAATCCTGGTTGCCAAGAGAGCAAATAATATGTAGTCACTGCATAACAGATGAAGTTGAGACTGAGGTGCACTTTCTTCTTCACTGTGAGAAAAATACAACTATACGTTAAGTCATACTTTGACAGGCTTACAAGCCTAATCCCAGGGTTCCGAAATCTAGAAGTACAAGAAATAATGGCTTATTTGGTCTTACTTGGACAGCAGGGACAGACAGAAGATCTTGCTGCCAAATAAGTCACTGAATGCCATAAGGCAAGGGACAGTATAAATATTACTTTTACACGGCACCTATCCATATAAGTACACAGACAACACACACACACACACACACACACACACACACACACACAGGATCCACATTTGATCACTGGCACCCACTCATGAACATGATTTGAATTCCTTCTGACGCGCTGTCTGAGGGCTTTTATACGAGCGCTTCTGTTGGCTTTTACCACTCCATAAAACTCCATGGTTGTGGATAGGAGTGAGGAGGGACCAGGACCCTCTCCCCCAGTCTCTGCCTGCTGTGTCTTCCGTATCTGGGAGTGGATCCATGGTCTCGGTCTTAAGCAGGGCAGACACGGTGCGTTTTTTTTTCAGTTGCATACAATATGGCAACTTGTACTGTATGTTTCAATTGGACCTGAATATGATTGCTGTGCAAACACTGTACGTTCGACTGCTCACACTGCAAGACAAACGTCAGGTCGGATGGGACCGGAGCTGGGACGTTGATTGTGACGTCTTCTAATCGGATGTCAGGAGCCTGCTCAAAACTACACAACAGATCGGATAAGTATTTGACTCAATTAAAAGGTTCGTCCGATCCGACTGATCCGTGGTTAAAATCACGCACATGCGGGAGTGGATGGTGTGGGTGTTAATGGATGGACCACAGAATCGACTCACATGTGCAGATACACACGGAAGTTGAAGCACGATGATGGATGATTTCAAAAGGCTGAGAAGAGACTAAAGGGCATTGCACACCGGGTGTGTATTTTTCATCCGAAATTGTCGTACAATAAACAAATACGACCTCATGTTGTGTGAATCGTGCTGACTGAAAACTTTAATGACGGACGAAAGTTTCTAAGTAGGTTCAACTTTGTTTTTTTTCTTCACGTCTGTATGGTGTCAGTTAATGATGCTTCCTTCGGCAATGCTCTCCATTTGACAGACTGAACGAAAGTGTGCAAAGGCTGGGTGTGATTGGCCATCACAACCCCACTGGTGTGGAAAAAGGCAAAATATCAAACCAACCTCCAATCCTCACTGAATCACTCACCATCCTCATCATGGCAGAAAGGATGAGTCAGAGGCAGACTGGAGGAGATGGGACACACACACACACACACACACACACAATGAGAGAGAGATATATAGATAGAGAGAGAGATAGAGAGAGGCAGGAGTAGAGGGACGAAAGAATACAGAGGGAGAAGACAGGGCTAAAGGATGATTTAAGAGGCCCTGAGGAGTCCATTAAACACCTGAGCACCCAACCAGGGCAGTAACACACACACACACACACACACACACACACACACACTGCCCTATGCGATCACAAAGATTGCCTTGTTTCAACTAATGGTTTTCAACAAGGCATACAGACACACACACACACACACACACACACACAAACAACCATCTCCCACCATCACTTAACTATAATGGAGAAGTAGGAGACAAGCACATGCCAATTTGTGCGCGCACACACACACAGCCAATCATTGAGTAGTGTCCACCACCAGCCAGTTCATATATGTTTTTTTGTTCCAGCATTAACATTAAGACACTGGAGCCCCCACCCGGCCTCCATCGGCACTCAACAAAACATCACTGTCCATTCCTTCTTTTCCCTCCTTTGAGCGTTCATGATGCTGCTGAACTCGGAGCTAAAGCTGAGAGGCTGTGTCGTGTCTCAATCCCCTCCCGCGCACCTTTATGAGGATGCGCTGTCAGTCAGAGATGTCATAAAGAGCACACTTCACAGGCACAGCTCAGCACTTCAAAGAAGAACAATGCATCATTTCAACAACAAGACAGTGGCATTAAGGAGCGCCGGGCCCTGCCACCCTGTCCCTGAGTGTAAAAATGACACGTGTGTGTGTGTGTGTCTGTCTGTGTGTGTGTGTGTGTGTGTGTGTGTGTGTGTGTCTGTGTGTGAGAGAGAGAGAGTGTGTGTGTATGTGTTTGGTGGGTGCTGGTGTGTGTGTGTGTGTGTGTGTGTGTGTGGGGGGTCTCTATTAGGAGTCGATGTCTGGCAGCTGTACACCAGATAGATACTTAGTTGTTCCAGGAGTATACTGGGAAAAAAGTGAGGCGTGTCTGAGTGTTGTAAAAGGACCCCAGGTTGTTTTTATGGTTAGAGGCATCTAGAGGAGGCGGCGGGGGGGGGGGGGTTAGCCTACACAGAAGAACTCCACACGGTGCCGATACTTGGAAAATCATCTTGCGTCTGACTACATAATCAGCTTTGTGAAGCGAGTGAGTATGTGTGTGTGTGTGTGTGTGTGCGTGTGTGTGTCTGTAAGTGCTTGTGTATGTGTGTCTTAGGACATACCCATTTCCATAATTAATGCATGATTCACTGAATCCAAGACACAGGAAAGGACGTGCAAATGAATTGGCTATGTGTGGGGGGGGGGCT
>NW_027468598.1:20511467-20541467 GCF_046254945.1 Alosa pseudoharengus | reverse complement strand
AAAATAGACTATGCCAAAAACCAGAATCTGATATCCTAAATCACAAATTGCTGTGACACTGTTTTTTGTATCCACTGACAAAGTGTGAAGCACTTCAGAGTGAGCGAATTACTCTGTGCTACAGTAGTTTTGAAGTTGGCTGGGACCCTGGCAGCTTCGTGGGCTGTTAGCTAAACCTGTTGCTGGTGCCCAAGTAGGTTAAGTTCATAACTTTTTAAGCAATTTTACACGAAATGTAACATTACAACTCACTTCAGTACCCATGCCACAGTACAGAACATATGAGTGCATGTGACGAGTGCACATCAGACCAGAGAGACAACTCTGCCCACATCAGACCAGAGAGAGTGGACAACTCTGTCCACATCAGACCAGAGAGACTGGACAACTCTGCCCACATCAGACCAGAGAGACAACTCTGCCCACATCAGACCAGAGAGACTGGACAACTCTGCCCACCTCTGATGACAATATAAAACAGCTAGCTTATTCTTAGCGGTTTTGCGGCGGGTATAGAAAAGGGAAAACTATCAAAAGATACAAATTGTTGGCAAACAGTTCACAGACGTGGCTCACGAATGAAAACTCATACACAGCTAAAGTACTCACATACACAGCTAAAGTACACACACACAAACACACACACCAGTCTCAGTCAGCCACAGTAATCCCCATTCATGGCCTCACCTGCTTCCAGGGACTGCTGGAGAGAGAGAGAATGTGTGTTACCTAACCAACACCAACACTAACTCAGCAAATACAACACCAGGGCCTAAGAATGGCTCCACAAGAATCCTCACCACAAATAAACCTCAACATTACCATCCACCTCAAACACAGAAAGAATGCTTATTAGGAAGAGCGGAATGGACATAATAGGTCTTCCTTGTTCTGTTCTTACAACACTGTTGGGGACCTCAATGACCCTTACTGGTATCCATATAAGTAAATAAGTAAATTGAGAGAACTAATAAGCCCACAAAAGTCACTTAAGTCCATAATTGCAATAATTAAATATCAAACAAAAAATTTGCATGTACGATTTGGTCGGTTTCCTCAACATCATCATACATTACGTTGCTTGGACTAGGAAAGATAATCATTTCACTGTTTTGTAATTCTGTGGCGTCGGCACTGTGGAAGACAGACAACTCTGCAGTCCTGCAGCAGAGGTGTTGTAAGATGGATGGGTCTTAAGTGGCAGAGGATCGGGTGATGCCTTTGTGCCACCCGCCCACGGCTCAGGGTTAATCATTGCTAGCTGCTGGCTGGGTGGGGCAATCGGAGATGCTGGTGCTACAAGGTCGTTGTGACCAAGCCTTTGTAGCATCACGGGAGTTGCCAGGCAGAATGTGTGTGTGTGTGTGTGTGTGTGTGTGTGTGTGTGTGTGTGTGTGTGTGTGTTGGTTGGGCTGGAGCCACAGTCCTGGTAGGCCAGCCAGTGGGCTGGTTTTCACCGTAACTGAAACGCTGGAATTAAGGTTCCAACTGCACACAGGACGCCCACGTTTGGTTTGTAAACCGTGACAGGCAGTACAAAAAAAAAAAAAAACAGCATATGAACCTGAGCCTGCATTCCTCGAACTGGTGTCAGATGCCATACCAAGAGCGAAAAAAAAAAACACTGCATGATAAGGTCGGGGAAGCCTCCTGCAGTGTGTAACACTATCTAATACACATGCGTAAATACACACAAAAGGCCTGTAAATAGCCCAGAGATGACTGCGTTCGTCCGAGCGAGGAACGCCGTGTGGCCCCTGTGTCACTCTCACAACAGCTGCGCTGGGCAGGGGTAGGGGCAGCCTCCACCAAAGCAGCCCATAAAGGGCAGGCCAGTCATCACCACCACAGCGCATTTGCCCCGCATGACCTTCAGCTACAGCAGCAGTGCCTTTATGACATCATAATCCCACTGTTGGAGTGCCACCCATAGATGTCTATGGTGCCATCCACAACACAAGGCACTTCCTGTGATCAAACTACAATGTCAATGGGATGCAAATCAATTAAGAGTGCTGCTTAGTGTTTTCATATATTTTGAAAATATAGGAGTTCCGTTTCTGCACCACAAAACTTCCAGCTTATGAATGAATCATTGTGAAGGTTCAGTAGTGCACTCTCTGAAGGAAGTCATTCTGACAAAAATAGACAAGAGCAGCCTTTTACGTCACCTAGGAAAATTACTTTTATAAAAACCATTTATGAAAACACTAAACTTTACGACAAAAAATGACTCTCTCTCTCACCACTTTTACCCCAATTAGAAGAATGTACTCTAATGACATCACTCACCACTTATACACAGAACCCCAATCAAACAGGAGGAGGGTGGGGTTGGTGGGTGGGACCAGAGCAGAAATGCTAAAACCTGAGAACCTTAATGTCTTACCAGGAAAGCTTAAATTAAATTGCAAATTTCAGGCAGGCTGTGTCATAAAAAACAACTTAATTCAAGCTTAATTTATTCACACTGCATTGGATGGATCCACTTGTTTATTTCCAACACTTAATCACGTAACGGCCCTGCGAACAGCAATACGAAGCAGCTGGTGCTGAACAATTAGTTTTTAACTATAAGGGTGCACGTCATTTCTGCACTCGACGACGGTCTATAATTTATTCAGGCGCAGTGCCCGTCCTGTGTCCAACTGTTTTCTAGGGGTCCAGGATGGGGCCGAGTGAGCGAGCGAAGAGGATCTGTGTGGCGTGGAGGAGCCTGCGCGTGGCTGTCAGCGTTGTGCCAAGAGGCCCAGGCCTCCACTTCACACCTCGCCTATAAATACACAAGCAGGAATTCTGACGCCCTCACCGCAATGCCTCCAGACAAATGCAGATGGGCTGACGGACGGACGGACGGACGGACAGGCAGGTGGTCAGCAGCCCAAGGGCCTCGCAGAGGAACCACACGGGGGGATAAAGGATTTGGGGGGGGGGGGGGGGGGGGAAACTGTGGCACAGCTGTCCCCATTAGCAGGACAATGTGAAGCTGGCTGCCACAACAACTCTCCAGCAATTGACCTGGGTTCAAGAGCTTTAAACGAGATGGCAAGCATTTCAGCCTACAGCAGTGAACTGACTGACCACCCACCCACCCACCCACCCACCCACCCACCCACCCACCCACCCACACACACACACACACACACACACACACACACACACACACACACACACACACACACACACACACACACACACACACACACACACACACACACACACACACACACACACACACACACACACACACACACACACACACACACACACACACACACACACACACACACACACACACACACACACACACACACACACACACACACACACACACACACACACACACACACACACACACACACACACACACACACACACACACACACACACACACACACACACACACACACACACACACACACACACACAAAGAGAAGAGCAGCCAAGGGACAGTGTGACAAAGTATGAGAAGACCGTGACGTGTCACTATGTCTGCCAACCAGCCACTGACTGGGACTAGTTAGTCATCTCAGCAGCATAAAACACTTGTTTCTAAAAAGGGTGGGGGCATGATTCCTCCAGACTCACCCATAACCTGTCCAACTTCCACGAAATCAACCCTGGGTTGCAGGAAATACACACAAGACTTGGGATGGCATTTTAAAGCAGGATTACAGGGGTCTCTCTACACACTGCACAGAGCCACATAGAGACTATTGGCCTGTTTGAGCCTTGCTGTTCAACTGTTTTCAACTGTCTAATGGCTCACTCACGTAGCAGGCATCAAGGTACCAGCTATGAACTTTTTTTTCAAGCAAGATAGCAACACAAGAAGTGCATCTTTCCATTGTATGTTATTCATTGTCTGATTTCATAATTGTATAGAACTTTGGAAGTTGACAGCAGACTCTGCCTTCATAATTCAGCAAAATTATCAGTTTAGGACAGACCCAATGAATGACTGTTTAAACCTCTATAGGTCTCACAGCGATCATTAGTGTTGGTAGAGCGCGCACACACACACACACACACACACACACACACACACACACACACACACACACACACACACACACACACACACACACACACACACACACACACACACACACACACACACACACACACACACACACACACACACACACACACACACACACACACACACACACACACACACACACACACACACACACACACACACACACACACACACACACACACACCTCCGTGCTCCCCACTGCACTTCAGTACAGAACATGTTGTTCTGACCCCAGTGCATTTGGGCACCACTGTGTGATACTGCTGTGCACACAAAATGCACACATCCATTTCCATGCACTGATAATGCAGTCTAAATCTTGCATTCAATATGCCAGTTCTGTTTTTGTTTTGTCCCACTGCCAGGCTACACAGGCAACCATGTCCATTGAACTGCAACCCTAAACTGTAGCCACGATCCAAAGGTTGGAATGAGGAGCAAGAGAAGACTAAACAGCCTACCGCATTCCCATGGTGCCAAGCTCAAACACACATGCTTATTCCTATTGCCCGAAGGGAGGGGGGGAGAGGGAGAGGGAGAGGGAGGGAGAGAGAGAGAGAGGGGGAGAGGGAGAGGGAGAGAGAGAGAGAGAGAGCAGAGGTGAACACAGGAGCAGAGCGGGGGAATAGAGAGCAATAAGCCACCAGTGGCGAGGAGAGAAGGGAAGGAGGATATCGAGGAACTGAGAGAAGGCGAGGGAACAGGAAGTGAGGGTGTGCGGAGCGGGGACTGGGGGGATCTGTGCGTCCAAGGAGGAACGCTGGCCAAGAGTGCAAGGCACTGGCTGTGCTGTGGCACAAAAGACCATGAGGATGGAGACAGGGGGGAGGTGGCAAAATCACAGCACACACACACACACACACGAGGCGAGAGCCTCCCTGTGGCGCAAACAACAACAATGGCAAACAGCGTGAGAGGAAGCAGAGAGGGATGAAGGGATAGGATGGGCTGGGCTGCGGTCAGGTTCCTGGACTCCACATCTCTCGCAGCAAGCAGGCGAGCGAGGACAGAAATACCACGGGTCAGTGCGAGCTTCAGGGGAGGGAGGGAGGGAGGGAGAGAGAGAGAGAGACACAAAGTGAGAGAGAGAGACAGAGATAGAGCTACAGTGAGGCCTGAAGAAAACAGAAAGGAAAGAGAACACATAAGAGAGGAAAGAGAGGAGGGAGAAGGAGAGCAGGAATCTCACACGCTTGGCCAACTGTGAAAACCAGCGAGCCCAAGCTCAGAGAATGAGACACTTACACTCAGCCCTCTCTCTCACTCACACACACACACACTGGATATATGGTGTAGTAAAACTGAACTCATGACAACAGTGCATATAACTAGAGAAAGACTGAGAGAAAGTAAAAGAGAGGGTGACGAATCAAAAGTTGATATGGCTAGTCATTTCCCCTCAAAACAAGAACAAACAAAAAGGGGAAAAAAGGCAGAGAAAAAAGAAAGAAAGTCCACCTGATGGCCATTGCCCATCTCCCTCCCTCCCTCCCTCCCACCCCGGATCACTGGCATTCCAACATTCCCCGCCTTGCAGGAGGCCATTTTGCAACTGCCGAGCGACCTGCGTGTCCCTGTGCCTTGACGGCTGATGAAACAGCAGTTTCTGGGCGAGCCAGCAGCACAGTTAGGATGGGACTGCGACCAAAGCCATGGCTCATTATGCCGACAGAACAGAAAAACATGACACTTGGACACACACTTAGGTGCTTATCGCCAGTGAGAACGAGACACAGGGGAGACAGAGGGCTTGATCAGAGGGTATTGATTTGTTCTACTGTGATGACATAAATGATAAGAGTGTGTGTGTGTGTGTGTGAGTGTATGAGAGAGAGAGAGAGAGAGTTCACACAGTTTAATGGTGGCTGAAGCAACGCAGGATATCAGTTTACCCTCTACAGACTATTCTCTCACAGCTGAGCAGTCATGTGACAGCTCTATCAGCTCCTATTGGAGACAGGTTAGATGGGCAAAGTCATCTTAAGCCGTGTCGGACACAGAGTGATGCAACTGGAGAATGGGTCTGCCCCACTGCAATGTGGGATAGCCTCGCTAGCTAAATACTCCTCAATTCAGCCGTGCACAGGCAACCATGTCCTCATCCCAATTGAGCCTTTCGGAGTCTTTTAAGTGCAGTACAAAACCGACCCAAGGCCGACAAGCCCATTTTTTGATATAATGCTTTGCTGGGGTGTCCTGGTTGTAAATGCATAAGAGGACAGTGAAATTCTTACATGTGTAGCTCAAGATTGAACATGCACTAAGTAAGTGTGCGAGTATTTTCTGCCTGCAGAGACAGCCAAAGACGTGCAGCTTGCGCCTGTTGTGGCTTTGAGTTGTCTATCAAGCATAAACACACACATGCATACACACGTACGCATTCCTACCACAAGCCTCTGTGGCTTGTCTTACAAGATGCGGCAATTGTACAAACAGGATGCATGATTTAAAGAGAGACACACACTTGGTCAGACCTGATAAACTCACCAGAAAGGGAGAACAGAATGTCTTTTGCATTTGCCTCATCATTGGTCACATGCATTAAGATCCACTTTGTCCCAACCTTGTATCACATAGAGTAAGCTAGACATATCTAGAGAATGACCGAGATGGTCAATTAAGAACTTCTGATCCTACCTGATCGCCTTTTACCTACCAAACCCCCCAAAAATGAACTGTTGTTTCTATAATGCCTGTCTGTCACACACACATAAACACACATTTCTTCTGTGGTGGAATAGGCAATTTGACCGGGTAAGCGGCCACCTGTAAAGCTGTTTTGTTGTTGTTTTGGTTGTCTTTGTTATTGTTGTGCACCGGCCCCATCAGAGCCAAGGAGCGAAGAGCCTTTCAGCTTTAGTGGAATATTTTCTTCTCTTACTCCCTTTATGTGTGAATAGGATTAGAACCCTCAGGACACACCTTAAAGCTGTGGGAGTGTGGCTGCCAGCGCATGTCAAGAACACTGGGAGGCAGACGAGAAAACACACCCAGACAAACATACATTCAGTTAGCTTAGCTTAACTTACTGTGCCGCTGCCAAGACTAGTCATGATCTTAAAATAAAGCACACACAGCTAGGCTGAATGAACTGTCCAGCTTTCACAGCTGTTGTTGTAGGCAGGAGGTCAGCAGGGCGTCTCTGTTGCTGGTCAACTCGGCTAGGGCACTGTGACACAGCACTGGCCTGGATGGAGGCAAGGGCGCGAGTCCCAGAAGACGCCCCAGGCCTCTAGGCCTGGCGGTTTCAATGAGTCATGTTTATTTTTTGGCCCAGATGGATTTATGTTTTGGAGAAAAAGAGAAGGAGGGAAGAAATGGATGGAGGGAGGGGGGAAGGAAGGAAGGAAGGAAGTGAAAGAAGGAGTTTTTTTTTTTTGAGGGTGGTAGTTGAGCTCAGCTGAATGCTAATGGATGAGAGGAGGGATGCTAGTGGGGTGAGCCAGGGGGAAGCCTGCTAGCCAGATGCTGTCTGCTAGCTAGCAATTTTAGTCTATGGGAGAGATTTCAGTAGAGGTGGAGAGGGTGGCAGAGCAGGATGACATGCAGATTGTGTGTATGTGTGTGTGTGTGTGTGTGTCCTGGGATCAGGCCCAGGGCCACAGGGCAGAAGCAGGGTGATGGTCGCCCGTTTTGGAGCCGTCACACACAGGTCACATGAGAACTGAAGATTAGGAATAGCGCCAGAAACCTGGGTGTGGGCATCAGGCCAACACATACCCACTCTTCCAACAACCATTCTGGTCCCTGCTCTGCAAATGGATGCATGGGTTCAAAGTTCCACCATGGTCCCAAGACCACCAACACATGATTGACTGGACTCACTACACCTGACAGACCCACTCTGTGAGCGGATAGATGACATGTTGAGCAAAATCCAGAGAAAAGCAAACCAACATTCTGTCCCAGTAAAGGCTTTTGTGTGTGTTTGTCTGTGTGTGTGTGTGTGTGTGTGTGTGTGTGTGTGTCAGATTGGGAGATGAAGTAGTACATTTTACCATGTCTCCAGGGATCTTTGGGCTCCACAGCACCAGACACGATATCCTCGTCAGAGGGGAACGTCACCCTCTTGGACCCTGGTTTATGTTTCTGTTCCTCATCCTGGTCAGAGGCTGGGGAGGAGAGGGCCTCAGTCTGAGACGGACTTAAAGGCGCATCCTGCTGTCCCGGTTCGGAAGACTTCTCTGATAGTTCCGTGTCCGACCGGGACACCGAGTTCACACCGGTGCCGCTAGAGGCACTTTCAGATTTGGGCACCGGTGGTTCCGACTCCAAAACTCCGGTCTCATCTAAACTTAAATCCACACCGATATCCATGTCCCCTTCATCCGCGCCGTCCCCAATGGGAAAACTGGACAGAGGCGTTTCCGGCAAAATGCCGCTAATGTTCGGGTGTGTTTTACTGTCATCAGAATAGTCATCTAGGTCAGAGCCAACCGCTGCGGCTGTGACAGTACCGTTGTTCTCGTTTCCATTTATCTCGTCGCTATCCGACTTCTCTTTCGTCCGCTGAGGTTCAATGTCCCCATCTGGACAGGCGGTAAGCCTGGCCAAAGTGGGTGCGTCCATCCCCTGCTTGACGGCGTCTCCATCCATCAGGAGGCCACTGTTCCTGGGGATGATCTCGTCCGCGGGAGTTGAGGCAGTGCTCTCCCCCGCGCTGTTCTTAGCATTGCACAAATCTAAGGCTGGCTCTTCGCTGTTCATCTTCTCATGTCGGGAAGTGGAACACGCAACACCCGAGTTTTGCAAAGCTTAGATTCCCTGATCCAGTTACCTTGAATTAAACTATTCAACAGGCTGCCTACTTTGCAAGGACTGATTCAAGATAAGTTTGCCACTATTTCTACATGCACTTGAGATACAAGTGACTTGAGTTTAATCATCACCTACACGTTGTATTTTTTACAAATCCAGTTGCTTTACACGCCTAATTACCACAACTGCTTGAGAAAATTGCAGTGCTCCTTGAAGTGCGTTGTTTGCTACGATAGTGCAAATTTGACAATGATGTGAAATATCACGTTTTCATTAACGCCCTTTCCCAGTATAAACAACCGAAGCAAATAAATCAGTGGAGCCAACATACAAGTCGTGCCCAACAAGGTAATAGACATCAGAAATATGTTGACATATAATTTGGTCGCATTGTTACTAGCCTGACTTAAGAGTAGTCTAATCAACTAGTTTGGTTAGCTATAACAGCCAAAGCACCTTTGGTTACTTAACCGTGCAATTAACCCCAGTGCTCGACTCAGCAGTATAATTGAACAGGCAAACTTGGGACAGTTTATAAAGTTGAAAGTGACTGCAGCTCAGTGTGAAATGTTCATGTTGACCGATGCCAATTGACTGTTAGCTAATTTTACATAACTCGCTAGCTAGATCTAAAACTTCAACAGCTAGCTACTTTGCTGACACGTTTGATATCCCAACTAACTGGGTTTATGTTGGGAGCGTGTCACCAGCTAGCTAAGCTAGCTGACTAATGGGCTAGCTGATACCAGAAGATAAACAGCAAAAGTCCCCGGTGTGTTGAATAAAGCTTGCCACTACAACGAACTCGGTAGTTCCGCTGCCTCAAACCACTAGTTTAAAATACAATAACCTATTGTTTCGGCTAAATCATAATCCATACATATTTTTCAGATAAGAGGCAGGCTGGCAAGCTAGCGTCTAGGGTAAAAGTGGTTCACGGTGCTTCCATTACGTTAGATAATGTCAGTTAGCATTAGCTTGCGCCAAGAGCGTCTCATTTACACCTAGCTAGCTAGATAAAAGTACACAAGCTTACATTTAGGCCAGTGTCACGGTATGCGTTCCCACATAAAACCTTGTGAGTTTACTCCATACCACCATCATGTTAAAGAATCAACACGTTAAAAATCCTTCTGCATCTCACCAACGCGTTTCGCATCATTACCATCGGTCAGGCAGAAAGAAAAACAGGCGTCATAGTCCACAGCATGTTTCTGTAGTGCTAACGTTAGCTGACGCTTTTGCCTGCCTGGACAATTCCCAAGAACTGATTCCAACACCTCCGTGCAATCGCTTCCTATTTTACTGTAAGTTACAGTCGTAAAAATATTGATTCGTGAGCCAAACGCGACTTGAAATTCAGCAGAGGAATGCACACAAGGAATTGTTCCACCTTGCGCTGTCTCCAAGTCCAACTACTGTTTGTTGACCATACGTTCATACGTCATCTCTAGTCGATTTGGCACGACTGAGGAAACACTTTCGCTGGAAATGTGGCCATGATCGAAATTAATGAAAGACCATACAAGTTGAAGTATTTCTATAATAAAAAAAACAAAGATATACAGAGTATTCAGAAAGTGCCGAACATTTTTATGTTGGTTACAGTCTACATTTTGGCGAATCAGTTCGTGTGTAAAGATACATAGTTTTGTATATTTCAGTGTTCCTTTTTGCTCTACCAATGAATGACTGCAGCCAAAAAATAATCTACCAGGATTAAAAGGATTTTTTTCAAAGAATTTATTGTATTATTATTTTTTTTTACCCTCATTCAGATTTGTCATCTGACCCTACAGTGAATTCAAGTAGGCCTAGCTGATTGAGGTGGTTAGAAGGCTTAGGCCATTTACATTATTTTTCCATTTACCATGTGATGAGGTGATGATGGATTTCATCAAGATCATCCTTTGTACACTTAATTATAAAGAGATAGTGGTCATATAGGGATTGTCAAAAAAAATGAAAATGCAATATTATACTGCTTTAATCGCCCCTATCTTCAGTTGAAATGTTCTGAACTGCACCAAATGGCATGTGTGATACCTGATATCTTTTGGGGGTTTGACAAGTTTCGTGGAATTTCATCTATTGGGGGGGGGGGGTGTAATGAATTTATGTGTACAATTAACAGAGGCTGTAGATATTGGTGTTGAGCGAAGGGTTGCTGGTAGAGGATGATGAGGAGAGGAGCTACATGGCAGGACTGTTTCACACACACACACACACTCACACACACACATGCACACTACACACACACGCACGCACGCATGCATACACACTCACATCCACACGCACAGACACGCACACACACATAAACTCTGTGTCTATAGGTGTATGTGTGCATGCGTGTGTGTCTGTGCGTGTGGATACGTGTGCGTGTGCATGCGTGTGTGTGTAGATAGATAGATAGATAGATAGATAGGCTAGATAAATACTTTATTGATCCCCAGGGTTGATATACACATATAAGACAGGGGTTTAAAGCGTAACTCTTGCCAAAAGTCAAACTTTCATTTAAAAGCATAATTAGGACGGATGAGTTTACTAAAAAGAAAGGTTTTGGCAAGATGGCGGCGAGCAGAAAAACCAACTGCTAAAGTGAGTTGTTCAAAACCTTTCTTTTTAGTAAATTCTGTGTACACAAACAATGTTCTCAATGCTCGAGTTCATGTGTAGAGACCCTGGTGATCTCTTGCTTTTGCACCGTGCGTAATCCTTCCCCCTATATCTGTTTTGCTTATCTTTACAAGGTATTGACGACTGATAGATGCATTCAGAGTTGATAATGACAGCACAGTGAGGGGTGCGCTTTACCCTGGAATTGAGTTTAAACTCTGCTCCGTGATTGAATTAAACACTGCAGTGTCAGTTACAATGGTTCAGACATGCAATTGATCCACAACATCAGGCGCGCCTGCATGTGTACGTATACACTGTGCGTACAATCACTCAACAACAAGAGAAAATTTACCTTGTGTGTGTGTATATTCACCTATTGGCCTACCATACCTTTCCAACTATGCACAGTATCCCATTAGTTGCATGCCATCAGGCTATTTACAATTTTCTATTAAGTTATTAAAATTAACGCGCACACATGTTTGAGCAGGAGAGAATAGGCTACGCACGCAGGCACGCATAGGCTACTTTTTTTCTTTTACTCGGCTTTCTATATGGTTATCAGCACACGATGTTGAGCTAATTCACTAATTCAATTCATGGATATCACAAGTTTAAACAACGAAAACAGAAAGGATGGAGGCAGCAAAGCTAGAGGAGCTATTTAAGATGGGCAAGAACAAGGTTGGCTAAGCAATTGGTGTGCTTGTCAGAACGACTGCATTACAGCCTTTTAAAGCCAGACGTTACAGTACTATAACACATAAATGGGCAACATACGGCCCGCGGGCCACATCCGGCCCGTGGGCTTTCCCTGACCGGCCCGCGTAAGGTCCGTGAAAGAACAATAGTCAAGAGCCTAGATAATGCATGCAAATCAATATCGTTGTTTTTATTTTGAAAGCGACTGCTATTTGTACGCCCATACATTTGTGCGTGGATGCATACGACGTAAACACCCTCACTGATGTGCTGGTGAATTTATGCTTCTGCGTCGACACAATGTAGTTGCCTTTATACGTCGGCGTAACCATAGCATTAATTCCTGCAGGCGCCCCTGCACAACATATTTTAATTGAGTGGGCCACACTGAAAAGCACGGGTAGGTAATATAAAAAAAAATTGTGCTGAAGGTCTGTAGGCCCAGTTTAGATGAGAATGTTTCTATGTGAAACACTAGCATAACTAGACCAGGAAGTTTACTGAGCCTTTTGAAAAAAAAATTCTGCCATGTAAATGAAAGTAAATTTTAAACTGAATTTCAAACACACCCAGTATTTTGCCATCCATACTTCTCATTTTGTGATTGAGTTAAATCTAAATCCCCTGACTGTAGGCCCAAACTAATTGCATAAATAATTTAGATTTCTAGCTAAGCTTTGTCTGTGCTGTCATCACTTCTGTTGGTGTTGTTACATTGAGCTAGGCAGGTCATGCTGGCTTTTAGGTAATTAGCTTGCTGTAGAAAAACACCCTGTGCTTCAAAAGAGACCTATTAATCAAGGTAGTGTTACACAGAGGTTTGAAAAGCTTTTGAATCCTCTTGCCCCTCCTTCTCCCCTCTTCACCCAACCCAAAACACTGTAGGGTTGTGTCCTTGTTTAACATTAAGCCTAACCAGAGCTTTTCATGCCTTTCACTTGCATGCAGGGTTGCAAACTCTCACGCATCTGGTGTGACACTCACGCTTTCAGCACCAATCTTACGCTCTCACGCACACGCAAGAAATGTCACGCCAAATCCATTTTTTTTTTTTTTGCAATCCGTTTATGTTTTGTTGATGACTAGACTATACCACAGCATTGTTTCTAAATGACAGGATACGAGTTTAGGGCATACATATGTCTATAGATAGGGAAAGTTAGGCTTTTTTTCCGCTAATCTGCAAAAAAAATTCTTACCAATAGCTTGTTTTACTATGTGTTCCTATAGGTGTCTAGTAACACCTCCCAATTTATCCACGGCCAAATCCTCGGCGAAACACCTGGAGAGCCCATCAAGTTTGGGGTGCCCAGAGGGACTGGGCGAAAATAACGAAAACATTTTGTTGACCAATATTAGCTTTTGAGATGTCTAACTAGGGGTTTTTAGGGGTGCTGAATCTATCACAGCCATTAGTTTTGAGTAAAAATGACTCCAAGTCCATAAAAAATCCATAACAAGTGGTTTTATTGAACAATTACAAAACAAAACTTTCTTAATCAGTTTAAAATGTAACAAACCTCATCCCTCAGCTCCCCTGCACTTCCTCACTCCTAATATCTTCTGGCTGGTTGATGTTCTGGCAAGAGTTACCATGACAGTTCCAACAAGCAGAAATACACTTGACTCCTTGCTTTTTACAGCAGCACCTGAGAGTGTCACAGACGCCTGCACAGTTGCAGCTGACAAACTTCAAAAGGTAGTCTGGTGCAATGGGATCTGGTGTGACTGGTGCATAATCATGTTCTCCTTGTTTCTATCCACACTCAAGGACATCTAGTGATGGATTTTGTAGCAGTATCTCTGGTCTGGAGATATGCCCGCAGAGAGTGCTATGCTGCACCTCCTGTAGTCGGAGGTAGTTTCTAAGGTTTGACACTAGTTATGTTGTCCTCATGAGTTTTACATGTTGCTCGCTGTCCACCCTCAACGTTGGACACTCTTTTCTCTATCTATCTATCTTTCTCTCTCACACACACATGTATGCCCATTGACTCTCTCACAAACACATTCACAACCACTCACACACACACTGGTACTGTCTCTCTCTGTCTCTGTCTCTCTCACACACACACACACACGCACAAATACAAACACATGCAAAATGTCCTTTCTCACACGCTGCTATTTAGACATGAGGCAGACCGACACAAAGTGTGGCCGCCCATTCTTCTCTAGGAACTACTCGCGAAGTAGCCTCACAGACATCACATGAAATAACTTTTTCTCATCTTTATAAGGTGCTATAGCCGCTTTTTGCTGCGATAAACGGTTCGCGAGAAAATTAACTTTCAAGAAATAATCATATTAGGCTACTATAGCTCTGCGCTCATTTCAATTCATATAGGGGGAATATCTCACAAACTTTTCGTTCCACACACGACAAACCGTAAACCAGAATAAACAGCAGACCTGGAGACCAGGTAAGGTTGTAACATGGGGGGAGTTGTAACATCACCAATTCCACCAATCAGGGATAAGATATGAGCCATGTGACAGTTTCTGACTCCTCAGACTTCCTTAACGATCACACATGGACATTTTCAAGTTGTTAGCCATTTATCCCAGAGTAAGGAGAAAAATTCAACATCTGAGGTAAGAAAGTAACTTTTTTTTTTTTAGATTTATTTTTTTCTAGTGCTTTTACCATTGTAGATACAGTTGTATGAGTTACATCAGGTCAAACTATAGTTTCTCTAGTAAAGAATGGTGTAGCTCTCTCTTGCTAATGTCAAAGCACCATGCTAATACAGCTAGCTAAACAATGGATGACAGTGGTGGGGTAGGTTGTAACACATTTTTTGAATATGTTACAACCTGTGGCATGGGGCTAGTAGACCCATTTAATGTCTGTTTAATTTCATCTTTGTGTGTGTGACTGTTCAGCACTCTCTCTCTTTCCATGAGAGACACAAGTACATACAACCACAAAAGTATAAACGTTGTGGTTTTTATATTTAGTTTAAAACGTTAATATGATCTCCATCTCCATGTGAAGAACAGATTGTATGGTATACAATATGTTGGTGAATCTATTTTCACACCCTGTGTACCCTGTTTATGCAAAAAATCAGTATATCAAATGGAATTCCATTGTTTTTCTGCATTTTTTTTTACCTGTTACAATCTACCCCAATAGGTGTTACAATCTACCCCAGTAGTGGGGTAGGTTGTAACAAAGGTACACACTGTATTTGTCATAATCTCACAAATTCTGTAATATAGTTGAGGAGATTTAAATGGTTGCCACTTGTAGTAGACAAATGTGGGTACTTTGCCAAAAAGTTCCAGAACTGTAGCTTTAAAAGAAATGGTAGTTTTAGGTGCTGAAGAAAAATGTGTTACAACCATACCCGGTCTCCCCTACCGAACACAAAGGTGTAATGCAATCCCCTGTACAATAAGCTGTTCCAGAGTAATCCGGTTTTGAAATGGTAGCAAATTTCTATATGGTCTCCAATTTTGGGCTTTAAGTGTCTTAAAACTGAGCTGTGCTTAAATACCTACATATGTGTAAATATTAAAATCAGAGGATAAGAGTTTGTCGATGTAGCCATAATGATTTGTTTTCACAAAATGCTAAGCATGCATGTTTTAAGTGTCTTAAAAAAGTGTGCTTATTGTCAATGCATAATTTCATAACAGGCCAAATAGAAAATAAATGTTAAATGTTAAATATAGCCTAGACATACTATTAAAATCAGATAATGTACGATAGTATAGAGTTAGATAAAGTTGGATGGCTCCAGAACTCACACCAGTGGATTGGGTCTTAAAGGAGCCACACCACTTTTATGACACTATAGCTGTTCTGTTGTAGCCTGGCGAGCCAGACCCACATTAAAATGTAGGGTCTGGCCACTCACCGTTCACAGTGCTCAGTCCGAGGGGCGGGATAATCAGTTGTCTTTCAAATTCCCTCTGCACGCAATAGGACGCAATAGGATATTTGTTTTCAAGTAGCAGGGAATTCAAGCCAAACCGTTGCAACTCTGCCATCAATCATTATGTTAGGCCCACCAAACAACTCTATACACGATTTCAATGTCCTGATTAAGTTTCGATTTCTGGAGCTCACAAGCCAACGGAGAGTTGCTAGACTAGCCCTGGCAGCAAATGTAATTTGCGGCCGCTAGGGGCGCGTCTAGATTTCTAGGCTAGTTCTGTTGACCTTTAGATTTGTTGCTACTGGGCATGAAGGGCAGGCCAATTATGAGTTCTGTCCAACATTGATGGTAGGTTTAGAAAAAAAGTAGGGCTGTCAATCGATTAAAAAAATGTATCTAATTAATTACATACTCTGTGATTAATTAATCTAAATTAATCGCATATATAATCTTTGCTGTGAAAGTATTTTAAATATTTGAATTCAAATGAATCATTGAATAATCAGCATTACTGACATTAAAGTTCAAAAACTCTTTCATTATTATTTTCACTGTTCAAATAATGGCCATAATAATCTATGATATGACCTAATATGCTGAGTAAATAAATTCAACAGTGCTTTGGGAAGAAGTTTTTTTTTTCACATACAAGGCATTTCAGGCCACAGATATAACCTAGGGGACAAAATGAAAATAAATTAACACTCCCCTCAATGTCAACACTTATTTCGTGGCATTGATGCGTGACTATAGAGTTGATGTGTGACTATAGAGTTGATGAACTCCGCTGATATGCAAATTCCTTGCTGCAGACATTGCAGAGGACTTTATTTTCAACACTTTATTTTTATCAACACCATCAGGCCATTTTTTAAAAGTAAATGTTCCAATCAATGATCCAGGCAGCACGTTTTCTTCTCTCTCCTTCATTTTACAGTCTAATTTTACTGACTAGAATGGCTCGGGGTCAAAGGTCATACGGAATCGATTAATCTGCACAAATTTTTTTAATCAGTTATTCTTTCTCAAATTAATTAATCGAAATGAATCAGTTATTTTGACAGCCCTAAAAAAAAGTCAGCACATTTTAATCATATTGCAATAATACCAATACCCGTGATCATTTTGGTCATGATTTTTCATCAAATGTTCATACTGTATCTCTAGTGGCTGGAAGACTTTGGAATCCACCAGCCACAATGGTAGGTGGAAATCCCTGATACATACGTACACTCATACACACATTCATAAGTCTCAATCTGTCCATTTCTTTCTACAAAACTCGCCAGAAGTCATCATTTAAGGGGTTATTTTTCAATTTCTTCTACTGAGCTACTACTTTTTTCAGGTGGGCAGGGGGGCCCAGTGGCTCATAATCCTTCCATGCCACAGGGTTAAAACACTGGTCTCGTTTTCAAGTGCAATCAATAATTTAGATGTACATTTTGAAGAAACGTTTCCATTCTATTAGCTTTTTTTAAAAAACATAAATCAGGGATTATACTGTACATAGCAAAAAGGTCAGGGGACAGACATTTTTAAAATTAGGTTTAGGGAACAATTTAACGAACACGCACTATGACTTCACAAAAACACTCAAAGTTGGCAACCCTGTGCATGGTAGAGCATGCAGATCCTATGGGGACCGCAGATTGGGCAGACTTCAAAACACTTGCTATGATGCATATTAAGGTCATCTGCACATTTACTTGACATGATTCATATTTAGGTCATCTGTGTTAGAAGACTGGACAGCCGGGCAACTTATGCTGTTTTACTTTGACATACTTTTGACGCTCACAATTCTGCTCAATTTCTACAGAACTCAGCACCTCATGGATACACCTTTCAGGATGCAAATTCAGGTAATGCCATGAAACTGATTAATCTGATTGCAGCTGACTCAACAGATCTAGCAATTCACACTAGATTAGATGGCGCTCACCAGATACAAAGCTGCAGTATTCCAGTCAGCCCGTATCTGTGTTATGCCAAATTCTCCAGTAGAGGGCAGTGTAGTACCAGAATGTTGCTCTAGCATAGAATTCAGATGCCTGATGTTCAGATGCCTGCCTTGAATAGATTTTGTCTCTGTGAACACACATAAAATATGATTGAAAATAGCATCAGTTTATCAAATCGGTTTATCAAATAATTTCCTACACATCTAAAATTATTTGTACAAATAACTGTTTGTGGGAAAGGAAGTTAAACGGACAGCGCATCACCCAACGAAAAATAATGATTTCTATAGTATAGTGTATGATAATATTCTGAGCAGCCTTTCAGAAAATGTTCATCTTACTCACTTGTTGCCTCAACCTAATAAAATCCTATTTATCATGGAAGCCTGGATGTTACCCTTGATTATAGGCTATCATCTGGCTTCACAGTAGGCTTATTACTGTTAACCTTAAGTTAAGTGATTTTGTTACCCTCACTAAAACGGGGGTGATGGTGACAAGGTTTACAAGTTGTGAAAACCGGCTGGCTACACTACATTTTTTGGCGAAACAGCTGTTAGGCCCATGACGTCGGACTTAACAACCGAACATTAGGCCTACAGTCTTTTACTTCTAGATTCCTATAATATCTGTAGTATTCGTAGATATTGCTCTAATATAGGAATCTTGTAGTGTATTTCCCCAAATACTATAAGATTCCTATAGATCCTTTTTGTTGGGGGACTAAAAGAGTAGAGATTGTGTATCCATACCACCTGTTAAACATCTGCAATTGAAAAACAGCAGGCAGGCAAGAGTGACGAAAAGCCATCCAAGAGGAGACAAAACAGCCCCCGTATGGTAGTTATGAATGAATTATGAGTATGTTCACACCACTTTATGCGCTATTTAGGCAATCTCACTCCAACACACTCTCTCTACCCACCCTCTCACAGCCGAAGAGTTTCATTTTGACACACCTCTCCACACGTGCGCACACACACACACACACGCACGCACGCACGCACATACACACACACACACACACACACACACACCGGGCCTACAAAGGAAAGAAACAATTACCGGACAGCTCTGATGTCTCAGCAGTGGAAGATGAATGCCACAGACAAGCGTTTAATTTCGTGTTGGAACTAGTAGACAGAGAGCAGGCCTGGGAAAGCAAGGCCTCCCACAGGGAAGACAAAGGTAAATATTTTAGCATCCAATTGGAAGCACTCACACAGCTTGCATTTGTGGGGATTTTTTTTTCACCCTGGCCCCTTTTACTTTATTTTCACTTCTTTTCTCCCTGAGTTCCTGGCCTTTCTCTGTTTTTAGCAGGCAGCTTTGTCACTGCCAATCGAACGACTACCCCATTTGAAGAAAACCAACTGTATCCTTTCCACATCCCTTTCCCTCTTTTTGCAGCTTGAGATGAAAGTTATAGAAAAGCAAGAGAGAAAGAGAAAGTGGGAGAGAGAGAGATTTTAGAAAGTAGGAAAGTAAAAGCAAGTCAAATCAGAGATCCTCATGGGACCCACTTGAAAGAACATGTTTACGCTGTGGCCCGGATGGTGTTCGGTTTAGACACAATCACAGAAAGTGTTGACAGACAGGGCAGGGCAGAGCATATCTCCCTATTTCCTGTTGAAAATACATCACTAAATGCCACTGTGCCAAGGGCTGCCACTTCCCTCATGGGACGTGTGTGGAGATATTAATCTGCACCAGGAATCTGTTGAGAAAATAAATGAACCCATCTGCCCGCTGTCTCTATCATTTCATAGGCTGTCTCATCGAGAAGAGAAGCCTCTTAAATATGCGCCTCCTGAGGTCCATTTGGCTGAAGAGGACTGGAGATTTTGAGGATTTATTTGTCGAAAGGAGGAATGAAACATGCAGAGTTGGAGGAAGCAGGAGAAGAGTGTGGAGAAGATAGAGATGTTCAGGAAGAGTGCTGTAAAGTTATATAAACATGGTTTTCCAGAGCAACCTCAGATGTGGGGAGAGAGATGGCAAAAAGTGGAGTGGAGGGGTGGCAAGGAAACGGGAATGTAAACCCAGGATGAGCCCTGTAAGTTAAGTATGCAGAAGCTACCATTAAGGTATTCAATAATCCTACTGGACCTCAGATTAGTGATTTGTTTGGTCATAGTGGCAAGCTGAGTTAAAATGGATGGATGTTGCTTTGGAAAATTAATGTAGTCAATAAAAGACAGAGGCCCAGATTCTGGGAACCTTCACCCCTTCTTTGACCTGTGACAGCCATTAAAGACACACATGGAAGGGTAATGGTATTAGACATCTGCTTGCTAACTCTTGAAAAGAAAGACGAAAAACATCCTCCTGTTGAATACATGTCCAAATAGGTGGGCGTTGAGCATCTTGAACCAATAGTATCCTGTCATTTTCTGGTTATAAAAGTGGATGTACGATATGTTGGAAAAACAGTGACAACAAACCGATAGAACATGGGGTACATGGAAAGTACTGCCCCGGAGGAAGAGGCTGGAGGCAGCAGCCAGGCAAGGACTTCCTGTGTCTTACTTTACTTACACACACACACACACGCACACACACACACACACGCACACACAAGCACATACTGTCCCTCAGGTACCCTCTGAGATGCAAGCAGGTGTAGTGGAATATGATCTGTTTCAGCTGAGGCACTCCACTGAATATGTACACACACTTACTCACTTAAGAGTGCACACACACACACACACACACACACACACACACACACACACACACACACACACTCACACTGTCTGGGGGGCCCCTGAATCACCCAGAACGATCGTAAATCCCTGGATGTGGCGATTTGGAAGATTTTGCTGCTACTTGACTTCTCTCTCTCACCCTCATACTCTCTCCCTCTCTCTCTCTCTCTCTCTCTCTCTCACCCTCTCTTTCCTTTTTTGCTTTATGGAGATGTCAGGCAAAGGCCTCAGGAGGCAAAGATCGCAGAGGGACTGGGGGAAGGAATTAATCTTCTAAATAAACCAAATCCAAGAGTCAATCTCTGATGCTTTTTGCACACACGCGGGGAGATGAAGGAGGAGAGGAAGGAGGAGATGAAGGAGGAGAGGAAGGAGGAGGAGAAGAAGAAGAAGCCGCCACCTCGGAGGCAGCCCCTGCTCAGACCAGACGGGGAAACCAAGTCCAGAAAAACCTCCTCCTCTCCTGCGCCTCCTACTCCCGACATGGCTCCAGCTCTCCACAGGATCCTCCTAAAAAGCTGACCCCGGTCTTATGAGGAGGGTCGGCCTGGCCTGTACCTCCTCACAGCTCCAACAGTGACTTGAGGAAGACTGATAGTGAGTCAGCCTAACAACTGCTGGGCCGTAATCTACAATGACTAAGTGGAACGAGACCTGTGCTGAAACCCTGAAGTCAAAGCAGTCTGGTGGGAATGAATGATAGCATAGGCGAAAGTTCTACTAGGAAGACTTGTAGTGTAGCCTACTACTCCATTCATTCATCGAGCCAGCCAATTATAGCCTACGTTATAGTATTCCCAGGAAACTCTGTGATCTACACTATTAATTCATACAATCAGCACTAGCCAATAGGAAGTCTGTGTGCGTTATTGAAACTATGCAGTCTAACACCTCTCTCTGTTACCATGAGTATGCCGACTTTGACGTCTCCTCCGCCACCCCTCCAGTCACCGTTGCCAGTGGTCTCTGTCTTGACGGCCGTGGGTCAGCCGACTTAAACATAAACAGGAATAAAATATTGCAGGTCCACATTAAATGAAGAAATATTACTATCTATACTAGTACTAGGTAGTAAAAGGACTAAACAGGTGTGTGTGTGTGTGTGTGCATGGGCGATAAGAATGCTTGGGAAAGACACGTGTCAGATACAGAAATGCATGGATTAAAAGCAAGAAGCAATATTTTTCAAGCCACACAAGTGAGTGATAAAATTAATTCACACAGAAGGATAGCTTTTTTTTTTGCAAACACACTCAAAAATTCCAGTCAGCTCTGTTGACGGTTCTCAAGAAGCACTGCCTTCATCGGTCCCTAACCACAGAGAGCTTCCAAGAGCGCAACAGATGCACCATGGGATAGGTCCGTATCCGTAGCCCTGAATCCCGATTCTCATCCCAGACATGGGAAATGAGCGCTCCGTTTCCGGGACCAGGAAGAGGGCGGCGGCGTGGCGATCTGAGGGAGAGGAGGAAGTGAGGAGCAAGAGGAGGAGGTGGAGGAGGAGGAGGAGGAGGAAGTGAGGAGCAAGAGGAGGAGGTGGAGGAGGAGGAGGAGGAGGTGGAGAACAGAGCAGAGCGTACAAGTGTGAGAGTGGAGAGAGAGAGAGAGTTGACGTTCCCTGGCGTTCCCGTTCCCGTTCCCGCTCCCGCTTGGGCAGCTCCAGCTCCTGGGCCCCTCTCCGGCTCCGGTGATGGCTACCACATGTTTGCACGGTTTTCCAATCAGACGGGAGCCGGCCGCTCTCGGGGCAGTGGAGGTCTGCGAAAACACGAGCGCACAGCCGGGGAGGTATAAAAAGCTGAGCGGGACTGGATCTGTCACCGAGCACCTGTGTGTGTGGGGATGGACCAGGAACAGAGAGAGAGGGGGAGAGGGAGAGAGAGAGAGAGAGACAGAAAGAGAGAGAGAGAAGCCCCTTGCTACTCTACCTCATCGTTAAAGTGAAAGAGAGATTGAAACTATATATATATATGTGTGTGTGTGTGTGTGTGTGTGTGTGTGTGTGCGTGTGCGTGCATATATAAAAGAGGCTGAGTTTATATGTAAGACAGATATGGGAAGAGATTAAAACGAAAGAGAGAGGGGCCTTTACCTCCTCCATCTTTTCCACCTGTGCTGAAGCTACTGCCCCTTTTCCAACAGCAGCCATCTGTTTAAACTTTCCCTTCTACCCTCTCCCCTCCCTCTAGTTCAGTGTTTCCATGTGTCCCTTTTTATCTTATCCCTAATGCCTTCTCATCTTTCTGTCATCGTTTCTTTCCTCTTTCCTTCCCTCTCTATGTACTGTATGCCCCTCACATTCTTCCTCATTTGTTTTTCACAGCTTTCAGTTCAGCACTCCTGATATATTGGTGTTTACATATGTCCAATACATTATTTAATTAGTCAATGTAGTTGTTTAGTTTGTTGAATGTTTAGCTTGTTTAGTTGAGTGTGTTATATACGTTTTGCCATTGCAATATTGTAACTGTAATTGCCCACAACTCTTTGTTCCTGAACTTCTCACATCTCCCACCACCGCTCCCTTCCTGATCCCACAATTTCTTTAAATATTCACGTCCGTTTCCTCTCTTCCTGTTTGCCACCACAACCCTCCCACCCCCCACCCCACCCCCCTCCTCTTCCTCCTCTCCCCTCCTCTCTTCCGCCCTTCTAGAAAAACCTGGAAGTCTTGTCCTCATCCAGGAGGCCGTGGCCCCATTCCGCTGCACTGCTCTGGGTCTGGCTCTGGCTCTGCCTGGCCCCTGTGTCCTCTCCCAGACTCCCAGACTCTCCAGCAGCAGGCCTCCAGCAGGTCCTTAATGTCCGTTATTACGCTTCTGATTATGACTCCTAAAAGCCCCAGTAGACATGCTTACACAGGACGCAGGCCATGGAGACCGGCCTTCATGTTCGGCCATCGCACAGCTGAAGGGAGGATTTATATGGGTGTTCCTGGAAAGGCGTAGAGAGAGGGGGAGAGAGACAGAGCCGGAGAGAGAGAGAGAGAGATGGTGAGTGGGACATGTGTTTTAGTGAGGTGTCTGTTGACTGGGAGATGTTTAGCTTTGTGGCCGTGACTGGACATGGTGTGAGAAGGACAGATTCCAGCACTGGGCCCATGATGAAGGGAATAATATATATATTATGGTAAATACGGTTATATTCTCACTGTATGTTTGAGTCCTCGACGCCAATCTCCTCTCCTGGAGGTACTGTGGAACCAATTCATAAGCGTGACAGGCTCATCTAAACAGTTTCTCACCACAGGGCTTTCTGGTGTGTCACTTTTCCGACACTTTTTTTATATATATATAAAACGCAGTCCATATATAATCCATTCCACATTAAAAAAATATATCCAGAGCGTTAAAACGTGTAGAGGCTGTGATCTGGAGCCAAAACCTTAATGCACATCCTGTGATTTTCACCAAACCGCACACTTTACCCCACACTTCATTTGGGAAATTTCAGCAGAAAAAAAACTTTTGCAAAAGCCAGACTGTTTTCCAGTAAAGTTATTATAGTTTTTAATGTCCTGGAATGACTCCTGCAAGGCATGTTTTTAACAATGTCAAAAAATTATCATTTTGAGGTGTACAACTTTTTATCTTCACAATGAAAGATATTAGGATTATTTATCCAGTTTTTTTTCTCCTCATAATAAATTTGATTACCTTCAAGGTTGGATTTTTCCTCATTGTTTTCATTGAAAACCTAATAATACAGTAAATGCCAATTGATGTGAAGGTGCTGCACTCACCATTAAAAAAATCATTATTGTAAGGCATCATTGTAAGGAAATTATCCTAATATTGTCCACTCGTTGTTGTAACACATTAACATGTCTATGGGCATGTAGAATATCTTAACTGATAGATCTACAGATAAATAACTTGTGTGAATCAACATGTGGCAAGTGTGTTAGCCGTTCTTTTTTACTGATGGTGTGAGACAGTTAATGGAGGAAGCAACAGTCTGAGAAACCAGCTCTACATCTATATCATTTCCAGATATATTAGCAATGAAGGATGATTTCTAAGAACTCACAGCATTCCATGTTTCTATTTTTACGGGTCTGTCTCACATGAGTATAGTCAAGCTTCCTCTGCTTGGCTTCGAGCAAGAAGTCACAGAGGGGTCTTCACCAAAACCTAATAGGAGGGGGTTCCTAAAACATTCTTAGAATGTTCCTCTTTGTCCACTCTGGAGGCTCGCAAAGTGCACAGTGCAGATTAGAGGGACCATTCTGGTCAGTGGACTAGTTTGTTACTTATACAAAACAAGAACCAGGCAAATATTGTATCAGAACCATACAATATATGATCAGAACATGAATAAAAAAAAATGAAAAAGTTATTCAGTCATATTCCAAATAGGATCTCAGATGTTGTCTCTATAGCATTTGGCTAGCAACACAAAGCATACGTTTTTATAATAATAATAAATAAAAAAACATAATTTTTTGTGACATTTGAGTATCAAGGAACACCTCACAACCATAACTGGGCTCTGTTGCTAGGGCTGCGGAGGGCCGGTCGGTGGTTGGGGACGAGGGCCCAGTGGTCTTGTCCGAGTGGTCTGGGCGAAGCACAGAGAGGTGGATGTGAGGGGAAGAAAGGAAATTGAAAAAGGAGGGGGAAACGAGAGGATAGGGGGGCAGGAGCCAAATGGTGAAAACGGACTGACAGGAAAGTCTGCTCGACTGATTTCAGTCTGGTGTGTGTGTCTTTTCTTCCCACCTGGATGGAGCTAAGCGTACCTCCCAGTTTGTAGGAAGAGTACAAAGGAGGTGAGGAGAGGGGAGGAGAGGAGGGGAGATGAGGAGCAGAGAGGAGAAGAATAGAGAGGAGAGTGCAGGGGAGGAGAGCTTCCCTCGGCTGGACTGAGCAGAGCTTCATTTACATTCCTGTCCATCACTACAGCTAAAAATAACACCCAAAGGGATATCAGAGGCACTGATGACAGCCCAAGGCTCCCCACTGCAAGTGTGCAAGTGAGTGTGTGTGTGAGTGTGTGTGTGTGTGTGTGTGTGTGTGTGTGTGTGTGTGTGTGTGTGTGTGTGTGTGTATCTGTTCATTTCTGTCTCTCTGTGCAACAATGTATGTGTGTGTGTGTGTGTGTGCATGTGTGTGCCTACGGTTTATGCCAGCAGCCCTTGCGGCTGTAGAACATGTGTGGTAGCCGGTTTGGTTTTCTCATCCATCTGCTTGACCAAGTGCAAGTGACTTACCGCCGCCATGGTGGATGTGGGCTCTGATCACCAACTCTGAGATACAAGATACTTCCACTGGCTCACAGACGCCCATCCAGGAGCCAAACACATGCCACAAACACAGTCCAACATCAGTTTAAATGTTATCCGACAGTCGTGGTAATGGACTCCCTGGCTGACCAAGGGCTATACGAGGTCCCTGACAGTTCAAGTGTTTGTGGCAACAGGGCCAAGGAAACTGCGTAGGCTCCCCCTGACAGAAGCTGTTATCCGACTCATAAAGAATTACTGTCATGCTCCTGCTGACGTTACTTCCGGTTCTTTAAATGTGCCAGTAAGAAGATAAAGCTGTGTTGGTTGGCTGTTTTTTTTGCAATCTTTTTCTACGTAAAAAAGACGTAAAAGGTGTCAATGTATGTGTTCATGAATTTATGAATGATACAAGGAACCGTAATGTAATTACATTAATTAGATGAGTTATGTAACACTTAAAAATGAGTATAATTAATCACTGGTTAGATAGATTATGTGTATTAATTACGAGACAAAGTCTGTCGTGTGATGACGTAGGTAGATACCCTGTCCTGTTGTGTTCATGCAGACATCTTCCCTTTAGACTTAATCAACCCTGTGATACACTTAAGCCAGACTGTGTTGAGCACTCTTCCTTTTTTCACACACACACACACACACACACACACACACACACACACACACACACACACACACACACACAGACTTTCTCCCATGTCTTGTCTCCTCGCCATATTCATTGAAGCACACTTGGACACAAGCAGGCTTTTCTATGGCAGCAGATGCTCAGCTACAGTTGCATGTGATCCATCTGCTGACCGTGGCATCTCTTGTGTGTATATCAGTAGCAGAGCACAGCTGAGGCTGTGTGTGTGTGTGTGTGTGTGTGTGTGTGTGTGTGTGTGTGTGTGTGTGTGTGTGTGTGTGTGTGTGTGTGTGTAAGTGGACAAGTATTTGTGATGGGAGACAGTTGCACTTGCAGCGAAACCTCTGGGTGAAACGGGTGAAACGTATTTACCATAAAACTTTGATTAAAAGCTGAGTACCAGTTAGATGCAAGCCCCCTTTACTGGCCTGTGGCTACAGGTTTGGATAAAAAAGGCAGGTCTCAATTAGAAGCCTGATCTGGTTTTCAAGGATGTTTTTTAGTTGTATAAAACTTCTTAATGCCCACCCAATCGCACACTTGAGCTAGTTCTTTGCTGCTAAGAATGTATGATTAAAGGCAGGAAGTGTAAGAGTTCCTAAATATTTAAACTTCTGTTACAGTAATATACACATGTGCTAGATTCTGGTTCAGTTAATTTTACAGAAACCATGAGCACCAAAGTAGTGCTACGGTTAAACTCATTTAGATTTACCAGCAGGGTAAAGAGAGGCGAAAGAAAACAATGACTTCCTATACCTAGTGGCCATGAAGTCTGAATACTGTATGTCCATTCCTCAATTAGTGGTATTTTGATACAGGTCTCTCTCTCTCTCTCTCTCTCTCTCTCTCTCTCTCTCTCTCTCTCTCTCTCTCTCTCTCTCTGCGCATGTTCACCTAGATAACACTGTCTGTCTAAGCTAGATGAAATGACAAATATTCATACTTGAATAATCAATTTGACAGTATTTCCCATCTTTGCTGAGCAAACGTTTTGTGTGAAAAGAAAGATCCATATAGACATCTGTCCCAAACACAAGCAGGTTGAGTTCGGCGATTAAAGCAAATAAAAGCCCAGACTATCAATGAAGGTTTTACTGTTTAGTTTATCCATGTATTTGTTTGTTTGTTTGTTTGTTTTTGTATTTACTGAACTTTATTGTTTTATTTATCCTTGCTTCCCTCTCTACCCTCTCTGCAGATGTGTCCATCCTGACTTCACTATATTTCATGTTCTGAAAAAATACATACTGAAAATGTGAGGCGTCACACCCATTGACAGATTTCTGACCGTAAGTTGTTCTTCAGTCTTCAGACAGCATGCACATTAAAAGGTCTGGCAAAAAGATAAACATCCTACACAAACAGATTTCACTCACAATAAATCCTGTCTACAGACCTGGCAGCATTTCTCGAGAACAAATGTGACTGAATCAGGAAGAGCTTCTGCACTTACAGTCTACATTGGTAATATATTCTTCACTCTGAAGCGTGTTGACATGTATTGTAATAAAAGAATACATGTGACTGTTTGTGTTCTGATCCCACTTCTGTTTCTTAGATTAAAAATCTTTGATTGATAGAAGATGCTGCTTGGCTCTGAATTTAGCCTGCCTTTTAAGCTAGAGTGGTTCTCAGAATATGCTTTCAGATGTGTCCATGCATCAAAACATGCTGTGTAGCCTACTTGCTCAGCTTACTGATCTGGGTTAAATATACCACTGTGAGGGGGATTATTTCCATAACATTTTGATAAATATGGAAGCTCTTTTTGCAGGTAATTGTATATGTGAGACCCATTCTTTACGCTGGGAAACCATTTAGAGTTCAAAAGCATCCTTCCTGGCAGCGCGCACTCATAACTGCGTATCACTCTCTGGACTCCCATGTCTTCATGCTCCATGGAGCACTTGATGAAAGCACGGCGTGACTGTGAAAGTATTATTGTGTTTAAATATCCAACAAGGTCCTGTGATGAAACCCGAGTAACTGTATCACCAACAAATAACATCATAACAGTCACTGTTGCGTGACTCTTCTCACTGTGTTCTGATGGATACTTCTTCTCGGTATCGTTCACTGAATGTTCTAGAAGGATTTTCCACATTAACGCACCGGGTTGCCTGAGTGATATGTCTTTCGGGAGAGCAATGGCCCAGATTCAATCTGTTTTTATTTTTCAAAGACAAGTGTTTCAGTTACAATGGTTTGATGGTGATCTGTTTATTTATATTTTGTTTTAAACATTCATAAAATACTTAGAAACAGCAACAGAATGTAAAAATGCCTATGGTCTGTCTTGTCCAGATATGCCTGTTCTGTTGTAATACCACTTGACACCACTTGTGGCGCTGTATAAAATGCAATGTAATTAATGGAAGAGTGTGGTGTGGCTCAAAACCTACAGAATTATACATAGCTCCATTAATTAAAAGTACATACACAGGTACCGAGCAAACAAACCACCACATTTAAATGAACAGACTACCTCTCATAGTGTTTTTCAAGCATCTTCATTTGATTCTTTAGGCTAATTGGGAAGGTTAATTGGCAAGTGGACTGACTCAGGTATAATGTGTGAAAGAGTTAGTCGAGCCAGACTGGCCTGCCATTCCAATGGGCATTTCGCTGCAGCAGAAAAAAGACGAAAGGAAGTGCAAAAAAGAGAGAGAGAGAGAGAGAGAGGGACAGAGAGAGACGGAGAGGGGGAGCGATGGAAAAAGTGCAACATGAAAGACCGAGGGAATGCACTTCAGTGGCCAGTGAATTCAGCGCCTGTGTGGGTGAGGGAGCGCTAGTTGCTTAATGCTCTGGCAGACTCAAGGCCTCAAGGCTTTCAGGGGGGGGGGGGCTGTTTTAGAGCTGTGTATACGGTGTAGGGAGGGGAGAAGAAGAATCGAGGACAGAGGAGGGCAAGGGTGGAGGGAGGGGGGCAGGGATGGAGGGGGGGGGGGGGCGTAGGGGAGGATGGTTGGACTCCTAACAGCTCAGCACCTTGCCTCAGCTCTGGCTGTTCATGAAGGCCTGGCAATGGAGATACTATATCGGCCTCCGTATAGACCCTTTCATGGAATTTTCATTATCAGCATCATAGTTGGCCCCACAAGACTTCCTTTTTAACATTCCATATGTTATCTTAATGCAGAGGAAGTAGATTGGGGCCCAAATAGAATGTTCAAGCATTGTTTTTGTTTACCTTGTTGAAAGGGTCCATAACGTCAGCATCCGCGTTGAGCTTTGAGTTGGAGCGCAGCTGTCCTCCCCACCGTACTGGCCTCCCCTGTGAGTGACACCTCAGCACCTTAACCCCACGGCCTCGCAAGATACTCTTTGGCAGCATGCAGGGTTGGAGCCAGCGCTCTCATTAGTCCAGATGACCCCTGAGTCTGTCTGTGTGTGTGTGTGTGTGTGTGTGTGTGTTCGCGTGTGAACTGCTGGTCTGTG
>NW_027468598.1:20493967-20496467 GCF_046254945.1 Alosa pseudoharengus | reverse complement strand
AGCCCACGTCCTTGAAGTCCACGTAGAGCGGGTGGCGGCGGCAGCGGGCACGGGACAGGTGCTTCAGCTTGGCCGCGCGCCGGCCGTTGCGTTTCACACGACGATCCGACCACCAGTCCAACTCCGGGGAGTGATAAGGGGAACGTTCGGGGTAGAGGTCGCTAACTCGCTCCCGGTCGCGGTCACGGTCTCTCTCCCGGCTGCGTTCACGGTTGCGTCCCCCCTTTCCCCCGCGACTGGAACCCTTTCTTCCAGCCCCTCCTCTGGACCCCCGCACTCCTGGGGGGATCCTCTTACCATGGGGGACCAGTGGCTGTCCACGCCCGTCATGACTGTACGTCACCAACAGGGGGCGCTGGTGCACCCAGCTGTGCTCGTCCTGGCCAGCCGCCCGTCTTACCCTCAGGGGGCCCTGCTTAGCGTCCCCCTTCACTCCAGACAGTCCGGTACCCTCTGGAATCTTCCGTGTGGCATTGTCGGCAGGATCCTCTGTGGTGACCTCCAGTAGGAAGGTCAGACTCCCTGGCCGCCCGCTCAGCACCTCCTGCATGAACAGCTGACTGGCTAAGCTGAAGGTTTCCCAGGATGCCGAGCGGCGCTGGGCGTCCTTCGAGGTCAGACGGCGGGTCTCCAGCAGGCGGGGCCGGGGGTCCGTGTGACCCTCGGAGAGGTACAGACTGACCCTGTGGGAATCCTTGCCGTCCAGGGGCCCGTGCAGGAACCGGAGTTCCGCAGACACAATGCTCTCGTCCTCAGGGATGGATGACACATTGAAGGAGATGAGAACACGATCTGCCTCGGATGTGTCTCCCTCAGGATCTCTGGTCTCTGATGGAGAGAGAGAGAGAGAGAGAGAGAGAGAGAGACAACAGAGAAACAAAATTAAATCAATATGTCCACTCTCCATAATTTAAAAATGAGTAGTTTATACTTTCATGTCAATAATGCATCCTTTGATTTGAAGTTATAAGAGAGAGAGAGAGAGAGAGAGAGAGAGAGAGAACAACAGAAAAACAGAAACTAGAGTGAACCTGAGGGACAAAAGTGAATAGAAGTAAAAAAGAGACAGAATTCCATGAGGGCACTGCATGCTCGACTGGCTAAAATAACTTAAATCATGTGCTTTATGTGAGCTCTTTACAACTGTTCATTACATGATACGCAGTTTCCACTATGCTTTAAACCGTCCTCAGTCTAATGCCTTGAGGCAGAGGCTTTTTGGCAGCAAGTGATTGTCATAATTGCAAATCATTCTTGGGTGCACTTTGACAAACTATCATATCCTTTTC
Source organism: Alosa pseudoharengus (assembly GCF_046254945.1). Taxonomy (NCBI): domain Eukaryota; kingdom Metazoa; phylum Chordata; class Actinopteri; order Clupeiformes; family Clupeidae; genus Alosa; species Alosa pseudoharengus. The sequence continues at coordinate 20,495,178 of NW_027468598.1, read as the reverse complement.
CAGACACCCCGGCGGATTTCCTCTGCCAGAGAAGTAGACGAGAAAAAAACATACACCTCGAAACAATCCCGGCATTGAGTCAGTGGTTAGATATAGCTTTTTCATTGGGCTGGCGAGCAGCGAGGGAAGGTTAATTGACCTGTACACATTACCCCTGTGTGTCCTGCTGTGAGAGTGATGAACTCACCACTTTGGCTGCCAACGCACACTTAAACTCTGGCACACACAGACAAGGCTCTCTCTCTATCTCTCTCTCTCTCTCTCTCTCTCTCTCTCTCTCTCTCTTTGTCTCTCTCTCTCTCAAAACTATAAAAAACTATAGTCACTGTGTTTGTTTGTAAGAGCATCAGAAAATTAAGGAGGTTTGATAAGACAACAGAGGCTACTTCATTGTCAAATTACTCAGACTATTGACCTTCAGCAAAAGAGTTCTGTGTGTGTGTGGGGGGGGGGTAGCGGTATATGGCAAGATTTATGGCTTTGATTGATGGTTTTGTCAATTCTGCCCTGAATAGGTTCCATGCCTTTCAAAAACAGGTTTCTGCTGGATATCACCGAACATTTCTGAAATGTCACAATGACCCTGAGATTTCCTAACCTGACTCCGCCAGATGGATGCTTCGCATTTGCTCTGCACCTATGTCGACGGGCCAAATCAACCAATTAGATGAACAAAGTGTTCTAATGCCTTCGTTTAACATACAATTAAGTTAGGTAATGTAACTAACGTTAAGATTTTTTAACTTACCATTTGTATGTGACATGAACCTAATCAATTCCCAATTCCAGCAATTCCCATCAAGTTTTCACGGTAGGCCCTACACTTCTGAAGAAAGTATATTCCTCCATTATGAACTGAAATCGGCTGTGGAGGATGTCTGTGTCGTTCGTTCCTCCCAGCTGCATGGCTGAGACTCATAGCTTCACAGCTTACCCGGGAATACTTTCTAATTTGAATAAAACTTGCGCGATAGCTATGCTCATCTCATCTGTGGATGCCGTCATGTTGTTCGTTGCGTCACACCTAAACCCGCCTCAAAACCAACGCTGATTGGCCGTTCGTTTGGTGAACTGCTCCAAATTTTCTCTATCGGAAAGTTGATCAGACTGATCTGCGAGTGAAAACCTGAAGCTCGCGAGATCAGGATGGTCTCACGAGGCTAGAGATTTCCTAGAGTATGAAGACCATTTCTATCTGGTTTTGTCAGGAT
>NW_027468598.1:20466467-20471467 GCF_046254945.1 Alosa pseudoharengus | reverse complement strand
GAATGTGATGTATTTATACCAGTTATGCACGGACATCTGGTCCGACTGAGAGGGCTGCGCGCTGCTTGAAGAAAGGATAAGCCTCTCTTCTCTGACAACACACACACACACACACACAATGTCAGAGAAGTTCATTAGGGTTGGGGTGATCGTGAAAGTGTCCGTCACGAAGCGCACTGGAAGGGTCACGTTACGCTGCACTGCCGAGGGGATCAAACGGAGAGGCTGTGATAAAGCACCATCTCCGAGAGCACAGCGCCATCCATCATGCGCAGAACACAAGGACAGAACAGTCACAGATAACTGAGTGTGTTATTTATGCAATGCAACGCCACAGAGATTTGCTCCGTCCACCAGATGTGCCGGGGTTAAAGGAGCCGTGTGTGTGTGCGTGTGTGTGTGTGTGTGTGCGTGTGTGTGTGTGTGTGTGTGAGTGAGAGAGAGAGAGAGAGAGAGAGAGAGAGAGAGAAATGCTGTCCAGTTTGGTTGCAGGTGCACTGTGTCTGGCCATAGCACCACCTGTTCTTGCCTCCATCTCTGCTTTGCTCTGAAGGTCATTAGGTCACCTGGTGGCCCCCTGTCCAGTGTGAGAAAACGTGTGAGAACATCAGAACATGTGTGTGCAGGGCCGGCCCAAGGCATAAGCGAACTAAGCGACAGCTTGGGACCTCCAAGCCATCAGGGGCAGTGTTGGGGAGTAACGGAATACATGTACCGGCGTTACGTATTCAGAATACAAATTATGAGTAACTGTATTCCGATACAGTTACAAGTTAAATAGTTGGTATTTAGAATACAGTTACATTGTTGAAATCAATGGATTACATGACGATACTTCTCAGTTTCATAAGTTTGTTCACTCTCTAAATAAATTAAGGCAACTCCATTTCCCAGAAGCTCCTGAAAGCAATCTATGATGAAATTGTTTACATGTTTAAATCCAAGCCCCGCCGTCTTGCACTAGCCTCAAAACGCAGCCAGTGCGCATTATGGACGCGTCATCGGAGACCCTGAAATGACTGTTTGCACAGCAAATTAGGAGTAAGTAAGTGGAGGTAACTCCTGTTCCTCACTGATCGTGGTTCCTGATGTCTGTTCAAAGGATATTTTCCCAAGTATTAATAGCTCAGGCTACTTCGGCCAATCCGTTACACAGTTTGCTAAACAAGCAAAGCCTAGTTCACGTGTTGATTTAGACCTACAATAAAATCTCTAAAATAGGCACTGCATTCTAAGTTTTTTATTCTAACTTAAAATAGCTTTATGGATTATTATTTGTTCTAATTAGATCTACATTTACGTTTTAAAATGAATTATATGGTGCAGCCTCTGCGTTCCACCTGTCATATGCGCCCCTCACTTGTACTGGGTTGATGCCACCGAAAAATCTCACAGGCACACCTTAATTATAATTTCTGGCTACGCCCTTTAAGTAGCCTATTTATTTTGTTTGTTTTAATTAGCCTAGTCGCCTGCTATAGTTTTAGTGGTCACCTTGCCATTTTAAAGTTGTATCAGGTAGCTTAGTTGCCTTTACATTCTCCTATGTGGGCCTAACACTTCAGCCATTTGGAACAGAAGAACACACCAGAATAGGCCTGTTTGGTAGACCTAAGCAGGATTTGATGGCCGCATTCCTACACTTATAAAATGCAATTCAATGCGAAAGTAATCTAAGTATTCAGAATACGTTACTCAGATTGAGTAACGTAACGGAATACATTACAGATTACATTTTTGGCCATGTATTCTGTATTCTGTAACGGAATACGTTTTGAAAGTAACCCTCCCAACACTGATCAGGGGGCACCAGGAGTACCTGAAAATGTTAACAGAGTCAGATGCTTTTGTGATAACTAACATTATATTATGTTATGATAATCATTTAAAAGCACAGTATTATGTTAACTGATACTATCTAACATCTAATACTACCAGTTTAATCAATTTCCACTGTCAGAGCTGTAGTCATGTTGTTATGCTCATGGCATGCATTGCACACTAGAACATGGTTCATCATTGTCTTGTCAGCTGCTTGTCAAGCTGTCAGCTGTCCATAGTAACAATCCACTGTTTCTTCCTGCGAACACGCAGGATTCTAGAATCTTGAAAGTTGACCAATGTGTGAGGTTGAAATATAAATAATTTGATCTAATGAGTAATGGAGAGTTTTATAGCCTATTGTTGTGTTCTTTTTTTTTATTTGGATTTGGCAACAGGAGGGAGACAGATATGTGGCTGGCTGTACATGGATTTATACTGTTTCTTCACAGTTACAGAATTACGGAATACGCATAGTTGTGTCTAATAAGGATCCTTCCTGTTCATGTTGCACAGCACTTGTAATGACTGAGTTTTTTAAGAGGCACAAACAGTCTAAAATCTGCCCCCATAGCATAAAGTTGAAGCAGTCTGGCTGCACTAGCCAGTAGCAAGATAACTTGAGATAAGTAGCGATCGATTTTTTTTCTTTCTTTTTATCCCTGCCGAGAGTACTTGGTGACATCGAACAATAGGGCTCTATGTTAAAAACGGCCGGAATTCCCCTTTAACTCCCTGTCAAACTTTAAGGGTGGTACCTCAATGGAACACAGGAATTGACCAGGTATTTCCCAACAAGTCTTTTTACATTACATTACATTTAGCAGACACTTCTTGACCAAAGTGACTTACATATGTCAGCTATATTACAAGGGATTACATTGTCCCCGGAGTAACTTGGGGTTAAGTGCCTTGCTCAAGGGCACAACGGTGGAAGCCGGGAATTGAACCGACAACTTTCAGGCTACTGTACACTTGCCCAGCTCCTTAACCACTACACTACCACCACCCAAAAAAACAATGTCTCTGGGCAGCCACAATGTCTCTGGGCAGCCTTGCCCAATCATGAAATCCTTGCTCAGCCATGGGTGTTTATGAACTTACGAAGTCTTATTTGACTGTGATGTATTTATGACATATACTGCTTGAAACAATGTAAGACAATTAGTATATGCATTAGCTTACCAGGCATACTAAAAACACCCTTTTTATGTAGGTCCATCATCACTGACACTAGATGATAACCACAAAACACATAAGAGTATGTGTTGCTGTGGTCTGTCAAGACTTCAAAACTTAAATATCCCTTCTGGACCCCTTGTTTTCTTACTAGTCCTAAATGTGAATTTCTTGACAAGAGGTCATGATATATGGTGAGTAACATAAAGGAAATGCTAAAATAATAACATATTGAGTTAAGTTGAGGTGAATGCAGGTAACATTTGGCCGCTGCATGGTGCTCTTGAACAGTCTAACCAAGCAACTCAAGGCCGTCTGTAGAGCTCTGGAAGCACAGGTCAGCTGTTCTGGGCAATTTCTCTGGGCAGACAGATGCTGGAAAGCTAGCCCGCAGATCAGCAACTCATTGAACCTCAAATAGCTTCATTGATACTGTGAGCCACCAGCCCAGGAACTTTGGCCTTGGTTACAAGCACAAGGGCTAGAGTTTACACTATATGGGCCATGTAACCAACAGCCATCTGAAGCCATAGAGACAGGCAACATTCCATGAACAGATAAATTAAACAAAACATTATACATCAATCAGAGAATTCCAGCTTATAACACCCATTTTATAGCCATAATTGTCTACATATTGTTCCATGTTTTCTTCTGTAAATAAAAGGGTGCTAAAATGATGGTGGAAAACAGTGATTATGTGTTGATATTACAGTTGTGAATTGAGACAGGATTTGGGAAATGGGATCACATATGAGACAATATGCTTTTAGAAATGTAGTAGTAAGTTAAATGACACTGTAAATACATGTGTTAGATACAAATATGTTAGCATAAACAAAACCGTTGCCATAGTAACCATTTATCGTGACGTGTAAGTACCAGCAGGGCTTAGACTTGTGGCCCTGACCGTTGAGCTGGGCTTGTTGCTAGGGCTTAAGTTCCCTGTTTAAGCCTATCCCAGTAATGTAAACGCTCCCTTGGCCAGGAAATGAGTTCAAGCACCAGGTTTGGCCCACAGTACGGGGCTTATGTTTTATGTGTTTACATCTTCATACGTCTGTGTTTGTTTGTTTGTTCACAACACGTGTGTGAATGGGATCATGAGCTCAGACACTCATCGCAATGCTCTGGCTCTGTCGGCCCAGTCGGCCCTGGCGAAGGGGCAGCCCAGTGGCCCAGGGAGGGTTGGCCAGGATAGGGGGGCCAAGCAGGAGCCAGAGGCATCCTGAAGGCCAAGGAGGAGGGGGGTGGTGTGGGGGGTGGCTGATGGAGAGTGGAAGGGGAGAAGAGAGGAAGATTCTGCCTGCTGGTTATCTCAAAAGCCAGTGTTTAGCCAGATTGTGACTCTCCGATAGCATCAGTAAATAAGCAGCAACTGAAGACGTGCACTGGGATCCTGCCAAAAAGAAGACACACACACACACACACACACACACACCCACACTCATATATCTACTCAAACACACATACACATACACACACACTCTCTCTATCATAGTTCTCCTCTACTCTTACACACAGACCCCCCCACCTCTCTTCTCCAGAGTCCTATTAATCAAGTCATCCCTCTCCCTGGCTAATGCCTCTATCCTAGGCTAAGAGACTTCCACAACTACTGCTCAATTCACCCACAGATAGCTGTAGCCAAACGAGTCTCAAGAGGACGAGAAAATGTGTTTGCTTTGATCTCTGCTGTTCCTCTGTCTTCCCACACAGGGGCTGGCGCTGGACTGGGCCCGGCCCTCCTCCAGTTCTGAACCTGTGGAGCAGCGCCAGACCTGTTTCTGAGCAGTCTCTCTTCCCGCTTTTGTCTGGGTCTCTCTCTCTCTCCATCCTTTTCATATGAGCAGTCTTGAAGGTCACTCACGAGTGATCGACAAAAGATGGTTTCTCATAAACCTGACGGATTCCGCCGGATAGTGTCTCTCTGGTCTCCTCAGAGAACTTTAGGGTGGTGAGCTGAGGAACGTTCTCTCCCTTCTCTCCGTTACACCTTT
>NW_027468598.1:20398967-20463967 GCF_046254945.1 Alosa pseudoharengus | reverse complement strand
AAATTTGCTTGTTTTCAGGATGAGATGTCTTAAAATAAGTCAACCTTTTTTTAAATTAAGTCAAATGTTTTCACAAGAAAGCGCTAGGTAAGCCTCTTTATACTGAAAACAATACCAACTAGTTTTTTTTATCTTGATATAAGATTAATAACACTTGGTGAGATTTTGTTAGATAAGCAGTTTTTGCAGTGCAGTCATTATTAAGACAAAATATTTTCTTTTTCCATCGCTATATGTTGAGGAAAGTTTGAGTAATGCGTCACCAGTGTCTTCCCCATCTGTTCAATTCTAATGCATTGCATTGTGTAGTGTACACATAGCAACAACTATGCTTGTAAAGCTCAAAGCAGCTGCTCTTAGGAGAAACTTTTAGACTACATTGATTGCTAATGGTGGGATAATCCATTTTAGCCAGGAACCTTGGCAGATTGAGGCCTAAAATCCTCTCGCACGCCAACACTACGCGGTGCCTTTTTTGTGATTGGTCACGAGTGGAGGGGGTTGCAAGGTCAACCAATCAGAGTGGTATTTCCCATTGAAAGAGCCTGTCCCACCCCCCTCCCCTCCACCCATCACATCTCTATCTTGTTAGCGGCATCTTCCGGTGTTTACATTCTGGGGCCCATCGGAGGGAACATACCCTGCTCCCCACCCCCCTTTGATGTAGATAGCGAGTGCTATCTTTAATCAGGGGCCTAATTAGAATCTCCCATCTTGCGCATCACTTCCTGTCTAGACAGTGGGGGACGCATCCCACCCACTCTTCCAAGCCTTCGGCCAACATCTCCACCCTGCAGAGGAATGCTGGGTGGGCAGTGGGTGTGGGGTTGGGGGGAGCTGTTTATTTAGGAAGGGAGAGAGGGTTAAGTAGAGATGAAATGCTACTGTATTCAAAGATGAGTTTCTCTTCCAAAATCAGATGAGGACATTGTGCCTCTTCTTGCCTGACCCTTCAGTTAAGTTCTCTGCTCCTGTATACAGTTCTATTATATTTGACACACATACATTTTAAAATATGTCAAATCAGATCTCTAATAAAATTAAAAAAAAACAGCATATTTAATGTTGACTTCACATAGCCAACCAGAATTTGAGGTTAGCGGTGCATTTTATCACTTGCTGTAACTATGTGGTTGCCTGTTTACAGTTAATTTACAGTTGGCAAGAATTTAGGTAAATTTCAGGCATCGATTAGAGTGCATACATTTACACATGAGAGTGTAGTATGTAGCATTAGCTGTCATTTTGATTTTAATGTAGTGACAGTAATTCAAAAGAGTGCATACATACATTTCCTCAGTAGGAACTGACCCTTTGACACATTAGAACATGAAGATACTGTTTTAAAGTAATCTTGAGAAAACTGAGAATAGGGGCCAATTTCAGAGCTCTTTATGGTCTGCTGTAAGTCCTGCTGCTCAGACATGGCCTGGAAATCAGAGACAGTCCTACCAAAGCAATAGTAGTGATTTAGATATAGGGGGCACAGGCAGCCACTCATGCTGGAGCCACCATGGCCAAGCAGTTCATGGGGCCACCTGTTTAAGTGGGATCCCTTATGGCAATGGTGTCACTGAATAGTTAATGGTTTTCTAGGAGTGGGTTATAGCTTACAAATTGATGTGTGAGAGGGCTTCAAAGAGTTTTTTTTTTCTTATGGCTCCACAATCCTCAGAAAAGTCGATGGCATGTGAGGGATACACATGAGTATGGACCACGGACCTGGGGGGGGTGCGGGGTCGAGTGGAGAGAGGAGAACAGTCTCGAGGGCAGACTGGCACGGCTGGCATGGCAGCCTTGGCGCTGGCTTTATCTCCAGGGGCCACTTGAGCCAGGGAAGTGCATGGGTCACATTAACTTCAGTGACTTCACAATCGCTGGAGAGCCTCCAACATTCCCCAGAAGGCAAGTCAAACAAACCTGATGACTCAGTGCCTCGATGGCCGCCACAATGGGCACATTCCAGTAAACATCCCAACCAGAAGGAGCCACCTTCCCTGGGCTAACCTAAACATAGCTCAGGGGCCCTGGACTAGCACAGGGGACAGCAGCAGACTCATGGTACCATACGTCACACAAGGGATGTAATGCAGGTAGTTAACATGTATACCCGGTTGGTGAGGACTGTTGGAGTATATGAGGAAAGCAAGATAGTCCCGAGTAAAATGGCTAGGCACTATTTTGGGGGAGAAATCAGCTCCTCTGTGTTGTTCATAACAAGGTTAAGGTCAAGGTCAAAAGGATGTTGGCATGCTAGCTGTAGTGTATCACAACAGTCAACAGTGACTTAGTTTGACTTAGCATCGTTGTTGAGGGCATTCTGTCTACATGAACTGTTAAAGAAAATTGGAATTGGACCAAGAAAGAAAATAGTACCTGATTTTTTTAGATTTTTTCAGATTTTTTTTACCTCAAATTAATTTTGCCGTGAGCAACGGCCAAAAGCTCCCTTCACTTTTTACCTTGTCAGTTAACGCAAATATTATTGCCTGAGTGTACCCACGAGCTGTGTGGTTGTTAGTACAACAAACCAGTGAGAGAGCAAGGTCTCAAGTGAGACAGATGCACTGACCAACTCTCGAGGACACTTGAGTGCATGTATCTACACGGTATCTACAAGTCTGACTGCTTTATACCAACAGTATTATCCCGGGACTGATAAGAACATTAGCTCTACCAGGTGTCAATGATTAACCGGTAGGGGTGTAAAGGTACAGGTATTCGCACCGAACCGTTTAGGTATAGGATGTTAGGTTCAATACAGATGTTTACCAAATGTACCAATGCAGTATTAAACAATAATCAACTTTTTTGCATGCAGACCAAGTTTCAAAGTTCAGAGTTCCGACACAAACATATTAAGTAGTTGACCATATGTCAGTTTAGTAATGCCAAAAAACAGTTGACACCTTTTCAAAATTCTATTCCTGCTTATATGTGTTGTGTTGAGCATCAGCAATATTGTCAGTGAATGTTAGGTTAGAAGTAGCAGTACTTACAGGCGTACTGTACCGAAAATGAACCAAACTGTGACTTCATCAGCAAGGTAGGCTACGTACCGAATTGTGATTTTTGTGTATTGTTACATCCCTAATAACAATGTGACTCCAGATCAATCTGCAGAGAAAATGGATAGATATGCAGTGCAGTGCAAGATTTTTTAGTTCATATGCTTTAAGTGCATGAGTATGTTACTGATATTACATTGCAATTTTGATGTATTGGAGAAAGGAAATGTACTTCTTCAAATACAGGTAGCTTGCCAAAGGAAATGCAGTTCCTTCCTTGCTTACATGTAATGAATCTCCAGAAACTGTCCAGTCTCCACGAATGCCACTAAACCTGTAGGACACCAGTGTACCAGTTTTCAGAACAAAATAGCTTGAGATAAAGGTTTAAAAGAAACAGGAGGGGATTACCTAATGAGAGGTCAATATATGAGGTCAGTGAATCCCAAACCAAAAACAGCAGCACAGTAAGAGAACCAACAGGGTTTATTTGACCACAGTGTTTGGGCATGCAGAGGTGGGGGGCGTAGGAGTGTGAGTGATTAAGAGGACGCGGCCATGTATTTTTGTAAGCTATCACAGACATGTTCTTGCGTTAGACAGGAAGAGAGAGAGGGCCACAAACAGGATGGAGTGGAATGTGCTTCCTGTTGGACGGGGCAGATTTCTTGTACCATCGTTTGACTACACGAGCCCACGCAACCTCCATCTCACCCCTCACAAACGTATTGCTCACGCGCACACACAGAGACACACACACACACACATACACATATGCATGCATGTACACATAAACAGTCACACACACACACACACACACACACACACACACACACACACACACACACACAAAAGGATGTTTTTCCACTGGAATCAGGGAGAAGCAGGGTACCAGGATTGGGGAAAAAGCAAAAAGAGCAAGTCCAGAGAAGATAAGAGAGAGAGACAGCCAGTGAGTTCAGCAGTTAGAAACACAGGCGGTGGACTGCATGATACGCTACTGAGAGACACACAAATGAATAGACAAGGCCTTGTTCTCCTCCTCCTGACCACAGACAGAGCTAAACAGAACCACAATTCAGATAAAGTCGCAGCACAATAGTCAACCAAGGATGTACTCCCGTCCCAACATCACAAAAGGGCATAATAACAGTCCACCACCAGACACCATACAGACCACCATACAACAACCCACGACCCAAAGCTATCAACACCAACATTGTAGACCAAGGGTGTTCAACTGACTCTGACCCAGGGACTACCATTCTGACTAAGAGGCAAGCTGTGGACCATAGCTGTGAAGTGACGTGAAAAAGAGTGATTCATGATAAATGCATGGTCAGGGAACCCCTGTATTGCCTTGACGGACCACTCAATGTGGACCCCAGACGTCTGCCATGTATGCCATGAGCAACCATTCACTGTCCGGGGCCTGCAGCTAGCTAACAGAGTTGCAACTCTAAGATAAAAGCCGGTGGTAGGGGCGGTACTGGTGGCACAGAATAGCGACAGTGACTTAGGATATGAAATTAACATTGCATGTCCTTGCAGGCTTCCTGATTGAATCAGAGCCCCTGATGACGAAATGGGATCTTTCTCATACTTCAGAGGGCCAGAGTTGAGTGAGCATGAGTCATGCCATCGGCAGCGGCGCTGCACTCTGTCTCTCTCTCTCTCTCTCTCTCTCTTTTCCAAAGCATAGGCCCATACCCCCACCTCCTTGCAAGTAATTGAGCTTGTACGACAGAGGGACAGTCATTGTACACTGCCTAATGATATTCCAATAAAAAAAGGGACTTTGGAAAACAAGCTGTACCTTTTAGGGAGATTAAAATATTACCGCCACATCCGGCCCAAAGTGCCGCAACAAATACAGCTGATGCATCGGCCCAGGGAAGAATGACATAACGGCCAGAGGAGCCCTGTGTTATTACGACGTGTAAGATGGTGGAGAAGTACACAGCTTGGGATTTGAAAGAGGGAGATGTATCTCCTACTGCCATTGTATATAGGCACGGATGAGGATGGATACGGATGCAAATATAACGTTTAGGAATTACTCCCCTGATAAATTAATTTAATACCATTCAGAGTGAACAGCATCATATATGTCATAATAACATCATCATCAGGAATCATATATGTGGCAAAAGCGGGTAAGGAAAGATTGGTCACACTAACAGTTCCCATGTCGCAAGGAAGCGGTGAAGAACATAACTGACTTGTCGCAAAGATATAGTAGATAAATCATCATACAAATCCTTCAACAATGACCTTGATGTAGGGGTGATTTGCCTGCCAGAAAGCAAACACTCTACTGGATAGATATCCTGGCACTTCTACCTGAAGAACAACACTTTTTTACTTGAGAAAGGTGCAATTATAAGCAGCACAACAATGACAAACAATAAGAGTGTACCTTTGTCAAAACCAACAATGAGTATGTCTTTGACTAGAAGTTAAAGAGGGCAAAGTTTCTTTGTGCATACCTGTATCTAGTGATGTGATGGTAACCCAATTTTACTTATTTACATCCGAATGGCCACAAAGGGTAATTTAAGAGAAAAATTCTAGGCAATGGCTGTTGGAAAATTATGAGTCAATTATTGTTGTTAAATTATTGTTTAGTGTGTTATAGTTGAGAAGTAAGGACACTCACTAATGTAAAGCAAATAAATAAATAAAATAGGTTAATACAATGGACAAAGGGAGGATAAGATACTGTTATGAAATATTTTATGTGATACAGGATGCAAACACAGTACACCATGCTGGCTGTTTTAGCTAGATCATTTTTTTTATTATTAGACAGGTACAATTTCAGAAACTTTCTCCATCACCCCAGGTGAATGCTGGGTACAAAAATATTCCAGAACACGGTCCAGCGGATGTGTGCACAAACAAGAATTTCTTCCAAGCAGGCACCATCATGAACCCTGCAAAACGATTAACCGAGATAAACATAACGTTGTCTTTTCCTTTGAGGGCCCGCTCCGGGAATTCAAGTTTTCCAGACAATTATATCAGTGTTCCACCTGCAGACATTTCTTCCTCTCCATACACACATTCAAGAAGAAGAAAAAAATATCACTCAGAAGATGCCAAAGAACTGACTTGCTCCCATAGGGCGAGTTGAACTCAAAATCTCAACCTTGCGATAGCTCCAATTAATGTCATCTGAATACATTGGTCTCCCTCTGGTGGCGTTAAGCCACCATAACATAGGCCTAGTGACTTCAGAAAATCACAAAGCTGCATTGCTTGTTGGATGAACCAAAAATGAAGAAAACTGTACACTGGTACAATATGGCCATCCTATCATTAAAGGGAGAAGTGTGTGTGATCTCAGGTCATGTCCACATTGACGTTTATGTTCATGGTTACACATCAAATGAGAATGAAATGATATCCTGACAGCGAAGTAAGGCCTCCTTCTGAACACCAATTGGTGTCTGCAACTCTGACACTTGAAAGTTCAGCACATCAATGTCTGATGCTCCAAATCTGGCCTCCACCTGCACGCCCTCATGCATGTCGAAGTGAACAGTTTTATTTGTCATCTTGATAAGGGTGCGGAGAAAGCGCTCCCTCAATTCACTGCGAGAACGCTGCTCCTCTTCGATGCTGGCCCCTTCACCAGAAGAGGCCGGTATGGAGGTGGGACACAGGGCAATAAACCGCGGGGAGTTGGGATCAAAACCTCGGCTGTTGGGATCTGGTCCCCTTGGCAATCTCAGGACGGGGACAGGGGTCTTCTTCATTGCAATAGGCAGTCAAATAGCTGCAGAAAAAAACACACCATTGTGTCAGTAGCCGCCAAGAAAATCTACAGGCATTCAGATTACAATATTAAAGTCATAGCCATTTGATCAGACGGATTGATCAGTCACAAACATCTGTCACAAAGTTGGCATGAGAGAGAGAGTGAAACAGAGAGAGAGAGACGAAGAGATCATTAGGGGGGGGGGGGGTTTGGCTGATCTATTTGTAAAGGGAATAATTATCCTGCCAAACGTTGCCGAATAGCGAATTTTGAATAAAACAACAAACAAAAAAGAAACACTCCCCCTGTAACGATATACAGAAGCATTAAATTATAGGCTACGGTAGAAAATAAAATATAGCATGCGCTGTTAACATCTAAGTGCTGTGCGTGGAAGATTCCGAAAAACCGTGCCAAGATTTAAAATAATAATACAAAAGAACTAACAATTAGATATAGAGATGCAGGCTGCTCCGTGCACTTGAATAATAATTCGAAGTAGCCTAAGCCTACACTGTAATTACCGCACAATGTTTAATTTAGGCACTTACCAGTTATGTTTTCTGCCATAGAACACGGAAGTTACAGTATGAAACTTACCGGAGAGTACTGAGAACAATTACTAACGTTCCGCCCGGAGAGGCTTTGTGAAAAACCAGAGCGGCTCTGTGAAAAACGTTACTGCAGCGTCCTCTATCGACAAATAATGGTAGGTCTATCTATAGTGATATATGGCCTAAAGCTTTATGTAAACTCGCCTTTCTCACAGCTACTTCGTCTGAATAATATTAATAATAAAAAAAAACACTGAAATACTGAAACACTGTATCGTTATACGAGGAGATTATTTAAAAAGGCATTATTCGCATATTACGGAACCCCGCATTGTCAGGCGGAAGTAGTAACGTGAAAGGCGGTAGGACCAGGACGTCCTTGGAAGCAACATGCATGCAGTCTTTTACCGTCTATGAGTCCTGAGCATAATGTAACGTTAGTACAAGCCTAGCCAACTTGGTATGTCTTTATTATTTATTTTATGTCGCATTCATAAAGTAGGGAATCACCAGTCAAACTCAGGTTTTCTTTGAATCGTTAACAATGGCAGCAGGTTAGCCAGCATGTAACATAGCTAAGTAAACTTGCTTATAAACTGATACTGATAAGTGAGTTAGATTAGTCGTAAGATAACGTTAGCGCTAGAAACGTGAAGAGAGTAGATTTTAATGTAGATCGCCTAGCAGAATTTCTGTTATTGTGTGTAAGGTCATGTTGTTTGTGATATTGAAAATGTTGTCTAGTTATCCCATGTGGAACCTGGAGAGATTTATATTGCTGGGGTATCAACCTGCTACCCACACTAGCAGTCAAGCTAGCAACAAATGAGCTAGTCAGAAGTCATTCATCACTGAATAGCTAACGTTAAGTGAATGTTGAAATGCAAGGCATTTTTCATTCATTAGAAACCACTGATACTTTTGAATCGGTAGTGAAAAGAAATTGACAGTACATTATATCAGTTTTGCACAACTGAACGTGTTCTACGTTGTCCACGTCTGTGTGTCATATTACTTATAGGAACAACTAGGCTAACAATGTATTGGACGAATCTTTAAATATCGAATGCTAACTTACTTAATTTTGATTTGTAGATGCGATCCCACCTGCTAGTAGAAGATGCCACTCCACAAATACCCACCTCGTATCTGGGAAGCTCTTAAGCTAAAGACAGGCATTTATTCCCGACTCCCACAACACTATTTAAAAACCTGGGAAGACAAAACGCCTCCCACACCTGTGCATTGGAAAGCACTTGGAGTGAAGTATCAGGCCAACCCCAAAACTGGTAAAAAAGAACGCGTGCAGGATGTTCCCGTTCCAGTTTACTACCCGCCAGAGTCCCAGCAGGGTCTTTGGGGAGGAGAGGGTTGGATATCAGGCTACAAATATGCCAACAATGAAAAGGTTTGTCCTCAGTTGTGTTTTGTGATGTATTGGATGCCATTTCTAATCTTAGTTACGTTTGTGGGATAGTAGTACTGTGGTCCTCAAAATGTTAAATCATTTCATGAGTTCATAGCTTGATAATCAGACTGTAACTCTACATTTAATGTACTAGCAATAGTCTCCGTATGCTGAATACAGAGGAGTACTGACTAATTGTGTTTTTATCTTTGAACATGTTTTCATCTTTGTTAAGCTGTCTACACGATTTAAGAAAACCTGGAAGCCCCAACTCTTCAAGAGGGAGTTTTACAGTGAGATCCTGGACCAAAAGTTCAACATCACAGTCACTGCTCGCACCTTAGATCTCATTGATGCTGCCTATGGCTTTGATTTTTACATCCTGGAGGTGAGTAGGACACTTCTAAATCAGCAATACACCTGATTACAGTGTTAGTAACTATTATAAAATATAGTATAATTATTTTTCCTATGTGACGTGGTCAGACACCCAAACAAGATCTGAACTCCAAACTTGGAATGGACCTTAAGAGGGCCATGCTCCTGAAATTGGCACGAAAGGACATGTATCCAGAGGATCCAGATCGTCGAGAAAAAGTCTGCAAGAGATACATGGTGAGCCCAAGCGGCCTTGTTCTCTTGTATGAATTACCGAAGAGATAAGTGCCTACTATTAACCCATACCTTATGGTATCTCACACAGCAGTTTGAAATCGCTGAGGAGGAAGCAGAGTGGGTTGGTCTGAGTCTGGAGGAAGCCGTGGAGAAACAGAGAGTCCTGGAACTTAAGGTAGGAACCGTGACCAAGAAGAGCAATGTTGGTTCATGCCATGTCTATAAACACTTCTAGGGCTCTAATTGCCTGTATGCCACACACTTCCTGGATGGCTTTTCAGCCAGCACAAACATTTCTGATGGATCGTCACCTGTGTCATAGCGGCTATTGTTTTAGCGTACCCGTTTACACGAACCCGGTTGGGTGTTGCGCCTAGACTAGAGAATGAGCATGTTAACATACTGAAGGATTTACAGTATGTATGTGTGTAAAGATATAAAAAAGGTATTTAGTGTCAGTGTGAACACAGAGGAACAGAATATAACAGAAGATGGCGTTTCACTGATGCTCCACCAGACATATATATGGCTAAAGACCCATAGGTGGCATATAGTCGATTTAACTGACAGGCAAAGCACAAAGTTTAAATTCTAAAACTAAAGCTAATTTAATAACGAGGTGAAATCGAATTGCTAATTTAATACCATGAAAAAGATCCCAAAGTCCAAACATCAATGGGTCAACGTAGTGCTTCCACATGCTACATCATAGCTTTCGCTCATGCACAAGACATTTTGCTCATTGATTGACTTGGCACTTTGCCTTTATTTTAAATGAGTGCCCCTTCTGTTTCAGCTCACTGACTCTGGTTTCTCTTTGTGTTTGTTTTCTTCTTGAAGGAGCCTGAGCCTGTATTCAAAGAATGTGTGGACAGCCTTGTGAAGGAGCTGGCCATTCAGAAGCTTTCTGAACCAAAGATTGTGGAGAAGACGTAGTCTACAGTTTTACTGGCTGATAACTTGAACGGACTCTTACTGCATATGAATTTGACCCATACATTTGACATGTGCTTATGTTATATAATCACAAAACGAATTGGCATTGACAAAAAGTGCTTATGTAAATATGTGACTGTTTTTCTTTAGTAAATTAATTGAGTTGTAAGAAGGAAACATTAGTACATTTGTCCCAATTTTATGTTTTGGGATTTATTGAATTGTAGCGAAGTCCTTTTAGGCAAGTCCCTGCACTCGGAGGCCATATTGCAACGCACTTTGGGCACTTATTCGGCATCTATTTTTCACGCAGGGTTTCACGACACTAACCTCGCTCCAGTGGCGAGATCACAGCACAAGATTAGTACAATGTATTCACAACACTATCACAAGCCCTTTTAACATTTAAAAGCTAAGTGTGACTATCCGGAATTAACATTGTAGATATCAACAACGTCATTATGACTGGTGCAAATTATTGTGCATGACGTTGCTCTATTTTAGATATCCATAAATAGGCCTACGTAATTTCCCCTCCCCGCCATAATCAAAGAAGAAGTGGGTTTATTTCCTTATTTCTATGAGTAGAAGAAGAGGGAAGCAGTCGTGGCTGTGATGTCTTGTCGACATCTAGTCGACATCTAAATAACTAAAACTCAGAGACTTCGGAACACCGTGTGGTTTATTAGACTGTCACATTATCGACTGGCTTGATCTCCATAATACTGTACATGTGTAGGCCTACTAAAAGCACCAGCTCCATCTACAGGAAACTCCATTCACTACAATGGCGTTGGCTGTAATCGAAAAAACAAATTTTCTTGCTGCCAGCTCCTGTCTTGCAAGGGCTGCAGTATTAAAAAGACGATTTAAAAACTCCTTCGCCCTCTGGGTGCTCTGACATAGTGCTAATCAGTGCTCAAATTAACAACAACACGCTCTGCTCCCGCCTAAAGTGGGATGCGGGCCTAATTTGCATAGTAATACAGATATCTGCAATGTCATTTCATGTAGTCAAAACTACAAAGACAAAATAATTCAAGATATCTGTAATTACATTTTGACTAGGCAGAATGAAAGTTACAGATATCTCCAATGCCAGATATCTCTAATCAAAATTCATTGACAGACTATGGGTAATGCTAAACTAAAGTGTGTTATTGGAGCGGTGGTTGTCATCAAAAGATCAGTGAACCAGTGTAGAACAGGACCCTCAGCGAGTACTCCGACTACAGTATTGTTAATAAATGTCTGGGTGGGCCGCAGCAGATTTTCAGAATTGAAATTTGGCCTCAGCAGTGTTAAGTTTGGTAGCCTTTGATTTAGGGCATCCAGGTGATAGTAGTTCTTTTTAAAAGTTTAAAAAGCATAAAAGGATATAAAATGATGGGTAGGATGGGTCGTCATGCTCCATAATCTTACTGCCTTAGGATTTCTTCAATCTGTAATCAGAAGGGATGAAAATATGAAAAGATGAAGAAAATTACGAATTGCAAGGAGCTATCTTCTATTTTTGGTAAAATTGTCATATATTCCCTCATATGTAGGGTGCCATTTTTGCAGCCAGATCTTTAGCCAGGGCTAATAGTCCTACCGGTACTCACCCACTATTAGGCCACCAGCTAGAGGTAGAAGAAGGCTACTGTTGAGTTGATGAGGGAGGAAAAAGATTTTCCCAGTGTAAATCTACCATACCTTCTGGATTTATTATATCAATGTGTGTTTGTTAATGGTTAATCATGAACAGACTAGGGGAAAAAATCCTAAAGGGATGTTTCTACCTAGTTTGTTCATGATTAAACATTAACTACCATGCATTTCTGAAGGTAGAAACAGGCTGAGATTACACTCCCGCTGTGTGAAGGGAGATGACAGTGATGTAGTACCTTGTTTGGGAATAAAATCTGGTTGTCTTTGTAGTGCAGAAAAGGGAACTTATACAGGCGTCTATTAGGGTGTCATCAAATAATGTCCACGAGTGGAGTTCTCATTTACATATATCAGTGTCAGCCGAAGCCACAGCAGTGTTGAGCAACATGCAGGAGTTTCCCCATGGCGAAAGGCCAATGTCTTTCCAGTGTTGGTCAACCATTTTTGTGGTTTGAGACATTGCAGCTGTCAACAGATGGAAAATGCTTCAATCTGTGTGGGAGAAAGGTGGGAAATACATGGGGGGGATTTGCCCCTGGTGGTCTACTCATTCATTCAATGGAAAGTCATGACGGAAACCAAAATATACCACCAGTTAACTGCTTCTTCAGTTGAATCGCAAACGATTATGAGTGCCACCTCAATCATTTATGTGATACAAGTGTGTCATGTCAAAGGAATACTGCCATCACAAAGGAACAGAGAAACTACCCTTATTGACATGCATTGTTTAATGAAAAGCTAAGTGAAAGGCTCCATTGTTTCAAATGAGGTTTTATCACCCTTGTAAAATTGATTAGGTCAAGGTCAAGGTGTTCCTAAGCCGAAGGGAAAAGATCACTTCTGCATTGAAAGTGTTCAAACATCGCACATATAGAATGTGAGAGGGCCAAACACATGATCTACAAAGTATAGTCGAACCACAAGGCAGTGAGAAACTTTAAAGATAACAGATATGAGAAAATCCACTCTTCCTTTTTGTAAAACTACTTCGTCTTTGGGTAGTACAGGTTCTTGCCATTAGCGCAATTTGACTCAGTTGGCTATGACTTTGGTTGACTGATATTTATCCAAAACAACACGGATGCAGCAGGAATCGAACTTGGGTCAACCGATAGTCAGACAATGACGATACCATTGCTCCACCATGCCTTCATTTCTGGAGGTCAACTGTGTGTTCGCAAGTTAGGGCCCAGTCTTTTCCACAATCATGACAAATATTTTCAGCTAATTTCATCAAATCCAATAATAGCCTAATAATGAAGGAAAGTGAATGGGAATGCACCAGTCTATATAACAGTTTTAATGTTAACCAAAAGACACACAGGGCACACTTGTAAAACATTAATGGTCCACATGACTAAAACATCTATACACACTGACAGAAAATGCTAGAAAGGAATTCATGTTACCAGAATTCACTAGGGTTCTCAGTCAAAGATAAGGCTGTATTATTGGAAATTAATTCAGTGGTCTGTGTGGTCCATCCCTTCAATAACTACTACACTAATAATAGTATGAACATCCTTATTTTCTTCCACTTGTGGCAGTAGGGCTGTTATTTTAATGTAACATTTGAATTTGGTCGACCAGAATATGTACAAAATGTCTGGACCCTCGACAAAGCAAACATCAACAAGGAAATTAAGGACATATTTGACAAGGAAAACAAGACCATACCTTGGTCCTGACTGGCCAACCATATATGTACTAACTGTCCATTTAGCTGTACAGAGATCAGTGTTTTTCAGTGGAGCAGCCGAGGACAATAATGCATAGCATGCTATTCACAAAGTTCAGGACGGACAGTGATACTGGGTTCGGCCAGCGATACCCGACTAAGAGCTACATCCATTTCCTCTCCAAGGCCTTAATGTCTGAAACATCTCTGCAAAAGGGGCCTAAGTGATGCAATGACCTGTGAGGGATAGACAGTGGGGGGGGGGGGGGGGTGGAGGGGGGGTGGAGGGGCATCAGACGTCACCGTCTTTTTCCGTCTTCACCTGGGGAAGACCGTGGCCTTCTGCGAGGCCCTGCTCAATCAAATCAAGAACAGAGGGGGCAACAGCATGGTGGCCACCACTGACCATGTGATTGAACTGCATGTCTGTGTAAATACTCATGTTTATTGCGGACGGATCCTCCATAAGAAAAGAGTCTACATCCCTAAAGTTAGAGTTTTCGTCCTGGTTGGCCGCAGGCAAGCCAAAGCTAGCGCTGCCGCCATCTTCAAGCATCTGTATGATTGAAGAGAGCATGTTCATGGTGTCTGGATCCAGAGTCTCTATGGGGTCTTCTTGCTTCAGTTCGTCAACAGCATACATGTCTCCCAGGGCCTGAACAGGCTGGATTGGTAAGTCTTCTTGAGATGGGGTCACCATGCCAACAGAGCTCTCCAGGGGATAGGAGTAGGAGTCAAAGACACGAGGTACAGCAGGTTCTGCCATCACACTCTCAGCTGTGGTGCAAGAGGGAGTGATATTGTTATTGTTCCTATTATTATCATTATTATTAGTAGTAGTAGTAGCAGGGTTCCCACACTAGGTCAAACTTTCAAAAAAATGAAAATCCACCTACTAATAGTAATCTTTGGTCGGTATATTGTACCATTCATAATGAATGGTACAATATACCGACCAAGGATTTCATAGCAGCCGCAGAATCTTTTACTTTTTTGGAATGGGGGATAAATAAATGGGCATTGACTAAACAAAGTTGGGCTAACCACGACTACTTAAACAAGCAGTAAAGCTAATAACCAGATATACACCACTTCTGTGGGGGTAATATATCTGTATAAATGTATTTTGGCAAGTCAATTTTGAATGGCTTCAACAAAATTCCCTGATATTCCATGACTTTGCCCCAAGAATGATCAAATCCCCTGACTTTCCATGTCTGGAATAGACTTTCTGAAATTCCATCATATTCCAGAAATTCCATGACCCGTGGGAACCCTGTAGTAGTAGTGGTAAAAGTAGGAGTAGCAGTAATATGGGTAGTTGTAGCAGTAGAAATAGTAATACGATTCCGGACATCTAAATGAAGGAGAAAATGTTACCTCTCGCATTGCACCCATCAGTGAATTTGATGTCAGGCTTGATTTTTCTTTTGCGATTTACCCCATAAGGATCTGAAACATACATACACACACACACAAAAACAAAGAAACCCTTAATATCAAATAAAGCATGTCCTTTTTAATTCAGTTGAACTCAAGTCATTTATTCTGTCCAGTAGCTCATCACATGGATCAGCTTAGTCATGAAAACAGGAACAATTACGCATGGGAGGGAACTATGTGGTAGAACCAGGTCAAAAGGTGGAGCCCAACTACCACTAGTCATTCCTGCCACTGTCTCTCCAAAAGCATTAACTGCTGACCACCAAAACTGGAAGAGGATGTCAGCAGGCGACTTTTAGTTTCAGCACTGTGTTCATAAATAACCTCCGATTCATCTGAGAACAACTTGCATAAGCATTACCACAGGCGGCCGGCGATGTGACGGTGATTTATGACAGGCGACCGGCAAAATTGAATACAATCTATTGAAGTGAATGGGGAAACGCACTCAACAAGCTGAATGGCGGAGCGACCATCGCCATCACATCGCTCTAATCGGCCCCTTTCTATTTTTTAGGGCGATTTTGATACGTTACAATAGAAAACAGCTATTTGGTCAGTGCATCTCCACTGAATCGATGGGTGATCGTGTCACCAGTAGTGTCAAGTCAAGTCAAGTTTATTTATATAGTGCATTTCATACACAGAGGTCATTCAATGTGCTTTACATAAACAAAAGCAAATAGTAATAACAAATAAAAGCATAAAAGGGCAATAGTGAAAGAATAGTTTAAAAGGTAAAGATCATAGTAATAATAATAATAATAAAAATAAATAAATAAATAAAATAAAAAGATTAACAGAATTCCACCGTCACATTCGACTGTCGCATCGCTGGCCATGCGTGTGTCGGCCTTTAGAGTGAACACCACCATTCAATTTAGCACTGAGAGGTGAAAAAGATGGCAAATAATATGTGATGCTGACCTGGATTATGTGCTGTGTAGGTGAACTTGACGGGTTCGCTGTCCATGCGGTCTGAAAGACGCCGGAGGAAGACGTTGACATCCACCTCCTCATAGATGTCCTGGTCCTGATAGGGGGGTGACTTGAAGACGATGGCGATCTGTCGGTGGACATCTGTTTGCGCAAACTCAGCCTTGGCCTCCCACGATCCCCGGCCAAAGATGATCTCTATGTCATCTGAGTGTGGGTTTTCAAAACAAGTGACACAAGACAACTTATATACTGACAACTTAACCTAAAACTTAATACAGAATTGTGTGTCAGCTTTGCTCGCTGCCATTCTTTGTATTATAACTATGTAATGTCTCCAATATGAACTGGATGCAACAGAATAAAAACAAACCTTTTTGGACTTTGTCACACAACATGTAGATCTCAGTTTTCCCTGTGCATGGCCCCTTAACGATATTCAGCCGAGTTATTTTCAGCTCTGATGTTGTTGTAGCCTCTGTACAGACACACACACACACACACACACACACACACACACACACACACACACACACACACACACACACACACACACACACACACACACACACACACACACACACACACACACACACACACACACACACACACACACACGAGTTACAGAACCAAGATAATACAATAAGGTATTGAGGAAAAACATGACTTTTGTCAGAAGTGCTATTTTCACTTCATGGAAAGGGAAAGTGTACTCTATTGTGCAGTATGCTCTTACTCTTGTCGAAAATGGGGTTGGAGACGATTGGGGACAGATGGATCCTCTCGCCATCCTCCCTCTCCAGTTCACATTGGAAACACAGTCGGACCACATTCATGTCCATATCTTCGATGCTCTTAGATTGGCCAGCTGTTACAGAATGAAAACAAGCTATTTCTCACTGGTGGGTCTACATACTACTGTATGTGTACACATATGAAGTGCATAAGTGTTCTGGAGAGTATAAATGTTTTGCTCTGTAAACAATTTGTGTGGAAACTCTCTTATTATAAGAAGTAATATTACTCACTGTTAAATGGATCAATTTTTTGATCCCTTCTCTTCTTTAGGGAGAGATCAAGCTCTTTCCTACGCACACACTGAATGCCCAAATTGGCGAAACTATGAAACAAAGAGAAATTCAGAATATTAAAATACAGGGCAGGGCAGGGCCATAATATAATGTATAATGTTTTATAATTTGACATGTTCATATGTTCACATCCATAAAAACAAACAAACAAACAAACAAACACACACAAAGAAGAGCACACCTGTGTCGGCGGGTGTTGTGTGGATTAAGGTGAATGACACAGATGCCATCAGAGCAGTCTTTACCCACGAGGCAGTGGGGATGTGGGCGGTAAGGGATGTCCTTGGTGACTAGGGAAACAGTGACTGTGACATTCTTTATCTCCTGAATTGGTCCTTGAATCTAAGAGGGAGCAAGAAAGTGATAGAGGTAGACTGTAAGTGAAACCGAAACGAAAAAACAAAAACGGTGGCATCAACGGCAGACAGGGTGGGACGTGTCAGATTTCAAGAGGTAATTCCCTCTCTCTGACCGCATGAAGAGGGTGTAGACCTCTCAGAGTGAAGATGCGGAGTGCAGCTTCTCAGGAGTGCTACAACTCGCAGCCAAACCACAGGGGGGGAAACCCCAATCATTTGGGACAGTGGGTACATTCCAGAAGTGCCCTCCATCCAAAATATGCCATGATAATAAATAAAACATTTGCACATACCAATGCACATTTACAGTGAAACAGGTATTAAGAGTCAAGCTACCTAGAGTCAAGCCGTCATCACACCTGCATGCAAGTGTATACACAGGGCTGTATGTTAACTTTTCTTTTTCATAGCACTGGTGCTACAGAGGTTGATAGTTTTGTAACAATCCACAAAATCTCTACTATTGGTATGTATTTACAAACACATCTGTAGGCTACACTCTAGAAAACATTTTAAATAAGGCGTCATTGGTGATAAGCTGGTAAATCATACATAGCACAGACTGATTCTGTTTTTGGTGAACAGTACCATGTCATGTCTCATCAAAATATAGGCAATCCAAAAAGTATGTGACTGTGTGTGAGAGAGTGCCCCATATATAGGTAATCATATAATTTGTTTGTGAATTTCTGTAAAAAAAATGTTTTACTCACACATAAAATAAATTATGCTTATTGAACTATTTTAGGTCTGTGTGACTTGCTGGTGAACTGTGACATTTCTGCTTAGTTTTCTTGCTGTTCTTGCTAAGTTTTCTGTCTTTAGAAAAGATACCTCAAAAAAGTGACTTTTGAAATGTTCAGGGTGCCTGATATATTCACATCACTTAAATTTAGAGGGTGTATGTGACCAAACACTGGTATTTGACGCTCATCACAAAAAAGCCTGCAGACATATGGGGAGTTTTCCCATGACATCTCCAAGCTTCTTCTAGTCTAGGTTCAATAATGTGTCCCCACTTCCCTGCATGTCAGCAAGTCTATGAGATGGTTCGGGACTGACCTCAATAGCAGGCAGAGTCTTGTTGGTCTCGTTGCTGCTCGTGCCAAGGATGCTGCCAGCAGAGCGACCCTCGCACTCGTAGCGGAACCTCATGCCTCTCTCTTTGGGCTGCTCCGTCACCACCAGCTGCGGCTTGTCCAGAAGGCGCTCCAGTGGCTCTGTGTCCGAGCGGGCTGCCCGCTGCACTGCCGCTGCCCCTCCGCGTCCACACCCGGACCGGGGGGCGGCTCCCCTAGAACTCCTCATAGGATGGTGCACTGTGGTCTGGACTTCAGGAAAGGTCCGCAGGGGCTGGCAAGTGAAAAGCAGATTTACTGTTAAAGTTAAGTCTGGAAACATTGGACCAGTTCAAGACTTACTGGTTGAGTAAATTAATGGAATGAAATCATGACAGTATGGTTTCCTCTTCATCGTTTTTCCCCAGTCCAAGAAATCAGTGTTTGTTTGGTCAATCAGATGGCAACAGCAAAACCACAGAATACAAAGCAAGCACACTACAAATAAAAGTTTTTAAAGTATCTTACAAGGTGCTGCACGTGCTGGCTGAAAACAACTTGTCAGTGAAAACAAGAGGGATCTCAACTTGGCTGAAGAATCATAAAAGACGCTTAGAAGCAACCAAACTTAGCTGCAACAATATCAGGAACAACTAAATTGCCTAAGTTATCAAAACAAAGACAGCTTTCAAGCACGTTAAATATGAAATGGGAACGACTACACAAAGGGTAGTTTGTGGGCGGAAGCATAGCATTGAAACAGGAAGATGGTGTTCAGAAAAAAGTACAGCAAAGAGAGTCAACCAATAGGAACGCCAGAAAGTGACGCTGCTGAGCAAGGGCAGAGCCGGGCAGAGCAACCCGGAGCAACCCCATTTGTACTTCCTTAGTATTGGTTGCTATGTGTAGACTACGTATACTGTTCTAAAACCAATATTTGCAATCACTTTAGCGGAAAAAATATTTTGTAAACAAATGTAACAAACTGCGAATGTAACAGAACTGCGTGGCAGCATGAGCAGGAAAATTGAGAGCCAGCATGCAGGAATCATATTACATGATTTGCTTTCTTTTTAGTAAAGACATTCTTACTCATGAAAACCAACGTTTGGATGATTTTGTAATGCCAAGGTCGTCACTGTATTTCTTTTATTTTTCTAAGAAAAGCTACGACAGGGCGCGTCAAAAATGATTGAAAGTGAAACTTGCACAGCAGCCTCAAAAGCATTCATGCATAACGGCTTCGATCTCATATTGCATCAAATAAAAGCTTTAAGAATAGGAAGATACTGCAGAGATCACAATGAGTTTTATATAGGCATAAATTGTTAGTACCAAGTTACAATCATCTATTATTAGAATAAAAGGTTTAAAAACGTCGCCTAGCACCTAGGGCCAACCCACTAGTTGATTATGTAGCAGATGGCAACTTCGAAAAGATACACAGTCAATAAATATAACGATACCGATACATAAACTACTGAAGAATAGACTGAATCACCTGGGAGGCTGTACCCCTGGGTACTAGCACTGCGTTCCTTTTGGGACTTGTAAGTTTTTGCAATGTCCTACTGTCAGAATCCGGGTCGGGAGGAGGGGGAGGAGGCAGAGGAGGCCCAGGTAGCACGAACTGAGGTCTCAACGATGTGTCCTCCACGATATACTCCTGGATTATGTCTATACAGAAAAGAAACACATTAAAGACAGACAGACTCATATCATATTGACTTTGACGCTATCCATTTACGTATAAAATGAATCTGTGAAAGTATCAAACTCACCAAGGTCTATATCTATGATGGAGGAGGGGGGGGGGGAGTAAACATAACAGAGATTAAGCACTGCAGTTTAGAAAGATGCTAAATTGTTAGAAAACAAAAGGAGTCAGATACGAAAATTAGACTAGGCTACAGTAGACGGGCTAGGCTACGTTGCGGTGCAGCGTATCATAAACGAAAGCTAAGCGCCAAACCAAACACGAATTAAGGATTCTGAATGGCGTCATTATTGTCATAGAGGTTTTGCTCATTTACCCTTCGATTTCAAATAGTTACCTTAACCAATTGCTCTCGGTATATTATGCTGGACCTAACAGCACATTGTAAATAGTTTCGAGTCGACTAGCTGCATCAACATAATCTTAGCTACAACATAAATTAGCCAACATTAGCTAAGTCAAAAATGTCATACCTGTGCCTCCGCGCGTTCCGTTATGGACACTCATGTTTGTCATGGTAGAAAGAACCAGATCTGTGATGTTTTCCAAACGCTCTCACTCTCACTGTAATGGGCTCATTTGACCTGAAACTCTAACTAAACTTATGACGTTAGCTTGAGTTATTCTTTGGCCTCTAGCGCTCCACGAATCCACGTTGTCCGCGTTCTACCACGTCCTTAATTCTCACTCCAACCGTTTCAAGGAAACACCACGGTTTAGCGTAATGGCCACTACCACTCCTCTGTTTACTTGCTGAAAGATGTCAGCTCCTCATGTTTGTTCGATTTTCTGCAGTGATTCTCTTCTGCTAATGGAAATCCCCGAGCGTCACATGTTGGGAAAACCCCCAACACGCTACCATGACAACACACTAACACCTGAAAGGACTACCTTGAAAATCATGTCAGAACTGTCAACCCACCAGCATCCCATCTGAACATAAAATAACCGTTGTAGAGATTTTCACCAGAGAACCTATGTTGCCTCCATCCAAGTGCCTCAACATTCTTTTAACATTTCTTGCCATTGCATCACCCTGTTCAGTGCTGTGAGGTCACATCACTTCCAATTATCTAACTCTGGGATCTGAACACTGGCCGTGAAATAGAAAGATAATAATAAAACAACAATGAAATGCTATTCCCGCATTGTATGGCGAAACATCAATGTAGTCTACTATATGACCTACCAGTAACCTATGACCATTTACATTTTTATGTGAGCAACACTATTACGCAGTCACCTTTTTTCTGAGCCACAGAATTAGAAAACAGCAGACAGAGATATGCGCTCTGGTCCGAATGTCACTGGATCAAGCGAATTTCTAGGATCATGATAAACGATACATTCTATCCCAATCCAATCAGAACGTCTCGTGTAGTTCCATTTTAAATTCTACAAACAATCACGCCCCCTAGAGGAATCTGAAAGACGCTCGAGAAATCCCTTGCACTTGCACACTACTGGCAAAAAAAAACAAAAAAACACTACTGACAATTATGGAATTATTGGTTATATAACATATTATAGTCATTGCATTTTACTATTTGCCTGTTTCAGCAAATTACAAATTTCGTAATCCTCACTACATAGGAAACCAATTTGTGAAGCAGCAGTAAAGAGTTCTGGACTAAAACGAGCAAGCTAACTACAGACGAGCCCTACAGGAATAAAGCACTGTAGACTTTGATTCTTAGATTTCGATGCCCGTCCCAAGCGTATTACAGCACACAGTGGCCGTGCCTAGGTGGTATCTGACCTGGGCACCTGTTGGCATGCTATCAGTAGCCTACCAACAGTGCTGTTGTTTGCGTGTACAACTGAATCTGAATTTCATTACCCCTTTAATAGTTGCCTATACAAAATACACCTAAAAATCCTTCATTAAGCTCCTTTAAAGATTTAATCCCATACAATAAACCCCAACCACAGACTGTTTACCCCACTCCGGGAGGCGTTACAGGTCTCTCCGCACCCGAACCAGCAGGTTCAGAGGAAGCTTCTTTCCTGCAGCTGTCACCCTACTAAACTCTAGCTCTGCACCCCGATGACATCCAACGAACTAAGCCCCCATCACCACCCGCTTGATGCCTCCTTGCCTGTGCCTGTTGAGGTGTCCACGACCATGGCAGCTTTGACAGGGACAACAAGGAGGCGGACAGCACTTATTCTTAATACTATTATAATTTTACTGTCTCTGCACTACAATGGTACTGTTACCACACTGCACATAGTTGTACATACTGTACATATCTGTTTATTTGGTTCATACTAAATATCCACATTTATTCAGTTTTCCGGTAATATATTCTGTTAATACAATGCATATATCTATATTGTTCTTGCTACTATGGTACTGACACTACATTGCACATATCTGTACATGTTTTTCATACATTGCTCATATAACATAGCCATATTTATTCTGCTCTTATAAGGTTACTGCTAATACACTGCACATACTTATATTTAATTTATACTACTCTAAACCACCTTCTGAAAACAACTGTATACTACTGTCTACACTGCACTATATCATTTGTCCTGTCTATGCACCACCTACTTTGTATATCACATTGTACTTTTTCTGCTTTTTTGCACTTCTGGTTAGACACAAACTGCATTTCGTTGTCTCTGTACTTGTACTCTGCACAATGACAAAGTTGAATCTAATCTAATGTCTGAATCATATCATGAAGACCCATAGAACTTCTATGATCTTAATGATTTTCACAACACTGAGACAGGCAAATAAAAACAAGTACCCATTACATTTTAAACTGCACTTATGCTTTACTATAAACATGAGTGATCAAAGTTTAATGTACCAAAATAAAAGCTCCATCAATTCATAATTACGGCACCAAAATAAAACCAAGACAAAACAAGCAGTTTGTCTCTTATACACCTGATGGTGGGTGGTGAACTTTTTCCAACCCTCATGATACTTAACAATGTGGCTGTTCTGTTATCGGTCAACATGGTCCTGCAATGGAGTGTGAACGTATAGAGGAACATTTCAAAATCAAAATTCCTGGTCAATGAAACTGACATATCAACTATTGCTAGACAATTTTGACATCAATGCAATTAAGTTTACAAGCTGAGATTCTGTACACTTTTCAGGACATTAAAAAAGTGACAAAGAAAAAAAAATCATGTTATCATTATTAATAATATTAATATATATTAATACCTACAAGGCTGTTATTTTTTTTTTTTTGTTCAAGTCTGGAACATCAACCATTTTGTTTTAAAAATGAGGGTAGTCACAATCTTCTGCGAGTAGCATTTGGATCAGGTCAGTTACTGCACCCCAGCACAGGAGCCTGTCCACTCCCCCCTTGACCTCATGCATTTCTCACCAGTACCCCACAACACAGCGCTCACACATGGAATGGAGGAAAAAAAGAAAGCACAAGGAATCCACATAAAAATAGCGAAGTTGCTCGACGCTTTGTATTTTTTGCAAGTTTTTTTTTTCCTCTATAATTTGCTGATATGTACTGCGATCACCCTATGTTCCCCATCTCAAATGGGCTATATTTCATTAGTTACCCCTATCCCCTCCCCATTATCCCTATCCCAACAATATGTAAAACAGTACAGCACATTTTTTTACTTCACTTAAACTGCAAAAATATGGAAACATTTTGGAAAATAAAAGTAATTAGGAAGTCTACATTAAATATGATTCTTTTGCTGTGGATCCCACATGAAAGAATAACAAAGTTGAACTGAATTTTCTTCTCTTTTTTTTGTTGTTTTTGCAGTCAATTATAGAATACCATATACTCCAGTTTCCACCCCTGGCAAACAGACACCAGAATTTTAGCCTTGAAGCGGACTCCACCTTCACATGAGGGGGTGAAGGGGGAATGCGAACTGGGTGGGCGCTTAATCATTCTTCTTCTCCTCCTCTGCTTTCTCTGTGATGGCGGGCGTGGGCCCGTTGTCAGAGGCCTGCGCCGTGCTGTCCTTGCTGTTTGGGTCCACTCCACTGGTACCAAACTCGTTGACACGGTTGGGGTCCACTCTGTAGATCCAGCGCTGGTACAGATAGATGAAGAACACTACGTCTGTTGGTGGAGGAGGGAAAAAAAACATGTTATCATTTTGCAGACTGGACATTAAGGACATTATTTGAATGACCCTCACTGACTACGGTCGCTTCAAGCAAATCCTGATGCTGCACACATACATTTTTTTTGCTGTGGAAAATAGTTGTAATAAAATCAGTCGGAGCAAGCAAACATGCTGGTTAACAGTAACGTTAGTCAACAGATTAATGTAAAGTCATTTAGCAAATGGGTTTATTCCAGAGATCTCATCGCTGGTTGATTTTAGTGTCACCGAAGTAATAGATAACATCTGGTATTTAAGTGGAATTGCTTCCGTGTTACACTAGGTTAAGTTACAGGTTAAGAACATGGTGTCATCTAAGTGTTCTGACTAGCAGTAGCCTATTGCACTAAATTGGAGAAATGAGTGGCTAAACTGTCCCAGTTGTCCTATAGTGTGTGCAATTACATATAATATTTTGGGGGATTCTTTGTGTATATCCCGACAGTTAAGCATTTTTCAGACGTTATGGTCTGTATTGCAGTCAGCAGTAAGGGAGTGGAGGAAGAAACTACTAAATGTAAGAAACGAGGAACTAACTTTAAGTAGGGGAGAGCCGGGACAGTTCAAACACTTTTTATATCAAACCTAATTTTCAGAGATCGTACCATACTGAAAGCTAATATTTTGTCACTAGCAACCTACATATGCCCTCTGCCAAATACAGATGTATTTTCAGCTCTGAACAAAGCCATTCATAAATTATTTAAGCAAAGGTGGGACGTGCGTAATGTTTCATTCGTCCCTTGGTCGGGATGAATAAAACATACAGCTTAAGCCATATAAACTTCCCACAACTTCAATATTTTACAACAATAATCATGAATGGTATTTCCAAAAGGTTTTGTTGTGAAGCATGTAGCCCACTTCGCGGTTATGGAAATATCATGCATATGGATGACTGCCATTATTATAGCTAGAACAGTAAGTGTTCCCATTTATATAATAGTTCTACCGTACAAAATGTTATTTCACTATGTTTATACATGGGTTAGGCCACTGCACATGCAAATAAGTGCCCTTAAAGACCTACAGCCCGTCAGCCTCCATAGGTTAAGATGGCAAAACTCGATCCCTTACCCAACATCTTTCTTAAACTGCTTTTCCATGTCCCACCCCCTTATTTTATAGTATAAACAGACATCAAGGACAGGGCAAATGAAACGACAGAGAAGTTTAACTAGCTTGAACATTAGCGAGCTGTATCCATGTGTAGTATAGGCCTACATTCAGGCCTGAATTGCAACAGAAAGTGATGTATCGTTTGCGTAGCAGATGTTGCTGCCATTGCACAAGGCTGTTCAGCATCCATTTGGGTCGAGACCAGAGTAGATTGCATTCTGCATGCCGTCCATCCTTGTTAATAAAGTCTCTTGACAGTAGTATATTTTCGCATATTTTGCTAACACAGGCAGCGTGGCTGTGAATGCAGGTTTGACAGTGGGTTTGGCTTATGAGTTGGACCAATCACGTAGACCTAGGTAACGAAGGGTTCCTATGCGAAGGAAAAAGATCCTTCCCTGAGAAAGGAGCTGAACATTTTTGGGAACTGCGGTCAGAAGAACTTAATAATCCCCACATCTGTCGTGTCCGAACAAAGGGTTCTAGGAACATTATGTTCTAGGAACTGCAAAAATCCCTCCGGTGCGAAAGGGACTAATCCTGTGTCCATTTTTGCCTTCTTGGCAGTGAGGTCATACTGAAGACCACACAATAATCACTAGGTAACCTGTCCTAAAAATGTTCAGAAAACCAGACAAAAAACCCTGGCAAGAGAATAGGCCATAATTACAATGTCACTGGGCATATACTGTCTAACACTCACCATCTCTTAGACATCCTATTCTGTACATCATGGGCATCTTGATGACGAAGGCAAACAGGTCATCAATGAAAGTGTTGAGTGCCTTATAGGTAAGCATCCTCCATGGGAGGTGGGCCACAGATTTCATCTTATAGTTAATGAAAAGCTGTGGGGTCATGGTAATGAAACCTGTAGAGAGGGCAAATACACAAGGAACAGATATAATGAGAATAATCTCACAATAAACTACATCAATAAACTATAAACTACATGAACATAAACACCACCAAAAAAACAGTCTCCATGATATTCTGTGTTGTGAGAATATTTCTTCTTTGTAAGTGATCACCTAACATTTCATGGTTACGAGGCAATTTAATTAAAGTTAGAAAATGAATGTCTCTGGTGTGTTTTGAGTTTTGTTTGTAAAAAAAAAAAAAGGTTACTCACCAAACGTTAACAGGAAGCCATAAAGCATGCTTAGTACCCATGAGTACCAGCCTTTGTGCTCCACGTACAGCAGGCTGTAGACGGCATAGCACCCAAAGAGTGGGTACAGGAACCACGACAGGTACTTGAAAGCCATCTGAGACAAAAGGAATATGCAAGGAAGGGGTATTACATTTGCCTCAAATGAGTGTGCAGTTCAACTGGGTTTCTTTACTAGTACTTACATCATCATATTGTTTGGTGGATGACTGCACATATGTGGACTTGTCTTTGAATACGAGTCGTGGGATTATTCCAGCAATCTTGTTCTCTCTGTCCAGCTGGAAATGACAAACATCATCTTAAGACCGGAACCAGTGATGGGAGCTTGCAGTTCCCACAACAGTGAGATGAAATGACAACGACACTATCAGCAGGCGTTAGGACCACTCACTTTGACGTCCATGACTTTTGTGATCTTCCAGAAGTCGATGAGCAGGCCAATGAACACGCTGACCTGCACCACAAAGTTGGTCTCGTTGTCCAGGATGTAGAGCAGCACCACTAGGGACTGGAACACCCCAAATATGATCGAGCGAACGGACAGGCCCTCCAGGGACTGCCGGCTGTTCCAAAATTGGATGTCTGAGGAGACATAGCGGAGGATTGAGCGCGTCATTGACTAAATGCACCCAGAAATATCCAAAATTAGTCATACTAGGTTATACCAAGCATCTTTTAGCTTAATCAGAAAAAATCTGACCTGCAGTGTGCTCAACAGCATGCATTTGTTATACCTCCTTCAAGGCATATTTTTTGAATTAGTAATTTTTAATAGTAGACAGGAGAAACAAAATCTGATGTTTTCACATATACACTAGGTTTACATACTGTAACTTACTTTTAAGTGCCAACCAATCACTCACCATTTTTGAAAGCCAGGAACTCAAAGATACTGTGAACTATGGAGACAACAATGGTCACACCCAACAGATAGGGATTGGTCTCCAACAAGGCCACCTGTGGAGAGACTCATTATTAACAGCTGCAGAAGAACACATTGAGCTGACAAGACGTTCCAAAAAGAATGGACCTTTTTCACAGCAGCCATTTTTGACATGAAATATATGGCAGGCCGAGGTGTTAATTATGACATTAATTAAGATTCTGATTCTACTACACTAAATTGAACACAGACACAGAGGCTGCTGTGAAAAAAGTATATTTGTATGAAAAAGCCCACCAGCCACAGGGTCAAGGCAGAGACCGTAAGTTGTTTTGCTAGTGGAATCACATGGGAGAAGCGGCCGAGCGCCATGAGCAACAGTTTGTTAATTAGACTACCTCCGTGATCATCTTTCCCGCAGCCTAGTAAATTATGACGGCATCAGCTAAGATTTACAACAAAAGCGGCCTGCCACAAAACAGTATAACTTCACTACTGGATTTCTGCACACTCAAGTTACCTTTAGCAACGCACTTGTGCGGAAATTTGATGTAGATACAGATCAACATTTAAACCCGTTGACTGGCTTTGAATATCTTACCAAGATATTTCTATGATTGCAAAAGGCCAACTGTAGGAACTAGCCAAAGGACACGGCACATGTTGCATATTACATTCTCCAGACCTGGGGCCTGTACTACGAAGCGGGGTTACTGGCTTATCTGGGTAACTTCGAGAGTAACTTGATCACGTGCTGTGTAACTTCCCGATTAACCCGTACTACGAAAGGTGGATAGGTTTTAACCGAGGTATGCTGCCATGGCAATTTACGCTGCATCTCAAACCTGCTCCGACCAGGTTATGTTCTTGGTTAACCCGAGGTTTCCGTTAACCACACCCTTTATAAGTACCACCCCTCCACTAACAATTTCTCCCGAGACATGTCGGCGTACCTGGATGACATTGGAGCGCAAATCGTGAGGGACTCTCTTCGCAGGGTGAGGGGTTTTAGAGACCGCCAGAAAATATATATAGCCTACTCGGACGATATTCTCTATGAAGATATAGATTGTCAGCCGAGGGAATTCGTTATCTTTGTCAAGATGATCTAGGAAGACGTCTCATAGCAATGCCCGTACGTGGACATTCATGTATTCCATCAGTGATGCAAGAATACTGTATGTCCGAAAATAAATCTGACATAGGCCTACAGTATGCTGAACATCGGAGCAAGAATAGCCTAAAATAAATCGGACATAGCCTACAGTAGGCCTAATTAATAAAAATCACCATTTTAACAAACTTGTTGAATTGAATGTCATATTACTGTACCCTGCACATAAAGGCTGCACATTTCCACAGCACCAGAATCCGACCGAATGCCTCCCTCAACCCCCTCCATAATCGGCCTTTCACTATTATTTGCGATGGCCAACTCCTCTGCTACTGTAAAACACTGGTGCCTTTCCTCCTACAGTAGTGTTCAAAGACACCTTTTTCTTGTTAGCTATAAAACAGAGGCTAAGTAAATGCTATAAGCTAGGCCTACATGTTTTCATAATTAAGAAATATTAATGCAAGCTATAACTATATAAACCTACTATTCTGAATAATGTTTTTGTGTTTCATTTTCACCTGCTGCCATGTGCGTTTGGCAATGGTGTTGCATCTGAAATGTTCACAGGATTAGGCATACACTAAATCAGTCAATGGGGGCTACTTAAACATTCAATTATCCTTATTACTGTAATCTATATGCCCACTTCTGAATTGGGTTGCATCTGTTGCATGAAGAACATGTGGGAATAAAACTTTACTTTTAGGCATTTAGGCTACCCGATCTGCAATACGTTGCCAACAGCCTTGCTTTGTTCACTGCCGACGTATTTGATTTTTGTCGTAGAGTGGGTTTTAATTCCTCATAACTTGTCATAATAATTGTGCATTCCTCATCCGTAAAATAAAGGTGATCGCGTCATCATTGAAAGTGCTGCAACCCGCCCCTTTTATGTGAACGCGCACAAACTCCAATTAGGTGGAGTAGCTGGAGTCAGTGCTTCAAGAACCACCACGCACAGACGTATGCAAGACATGGGTTTCAGCTGTCGCATTCCTTGTGTCAAGCCACTCTTGAACTAGAGACGGCGTCAGAAGCATCTCATCTAGGCTAAAGACTGGACTGCTGCTGAGTGGTCCAAAGTTATGTTCTCTGATGAAAGTAAATTTTGCATTTCCTTTGAAAATCAAGGTCCCAGAGTCTGGAGGAAGAGAGGAGAGGCACAGAATCCACATTGCTTGAAGTCCAGTGTAAAGTTTCCACAGTCAGTGATGGTTTGGGGTGCCATGTCATCTGCTGGTGTTGGTCCACTGTGTTTTCTGAGGTCCAGGGTCAACGCAGCCGTCTACCAGGACGCTGAAGGCCACTATCAGAGCAACCTGGGCTCTCATAACACCTGAGCAGTGCCACAGACTGATCGACTCCATGCCACGCCGCTTTGCTGCAGTAATTCAGGCAAAAGGAGCCCCAACTAAGTATTGAGTGCTGTATATGTTCGCAGTTTTCATGATCATACTTTTCAGTTGGCCTTGGTCTTAAGTAATATTCTAATTTTCTGAGATACTGAATTTGGGATTTTCTTTAGTTGTCAGGTATGATCATCAAAATTAAAAGAAATAAACATTTGAAATATATCAGTCTGTGTGTAATGAATGAATAGAATATATTCATTCACTTTTTGAATGAAATTACTGACATATAATTAAATCAACATTTTGATGATATTCTATGACCAGCACCTGTACAGTCAGTAATCACTTCAAACAGGTGCTCTTTTGTAGTGGGTGTGAGTTAAGTCAAAAAAAGAAAGCAACAAAGGCACTAGAAAAATGTTTGAATATTTTTTCCCCATATATTTTTTAGAATCATGATTTGTATATTAGACTAGTGTAAAGATGACATTTGGTGACTCAATGAGGCTGCTGACAGAAAGGTTGAAAATGTTGTGCATATGCAAGCCTGGCTAGAAACCTTGCAGAAGATTTCACTAACCGTTAGCAGATAGGATCATTATTGTTAACCAAGGGGCTTACTACAAACTACATGATTGGTTTTAACTCTACAGTGACAATCACCTCTACAACGTGACATTATGAGGTTAGTAGACCTGGCCATGGGCATTTTTGACATTTTGTCAAGGTTGTCAAGTTTTTAACTGAAATTGTTGCATGCAACATATTCAAAGTTGTTAGAAAACCTGTGTGCCAACCTCAAGTGCCAGTGGGTAATCAGTAAAGGCCTACTGAAGTTCTAATGCACAGGACAAATGCCTAAAAATACCTCAAGCCGTCTAAACCACCCAAATCTTCATCATCACCCATCATCAGCTACCTCTAATCGTACTCTACCTTTACAGAATCTTGGTCCTCGTCGGACTGGTCGTAGGTCTCCTCGCCCAGGAAGTTCCATGGAGAACGGGCATTCTGGGCGGCATACAGCTGCCAACGCCACAGGGACAGTGGGCAGTATGTGAGGCGCAGGGGCAACTTTTCCAGGGTCTCGTTGATGGGGTAGTAGTCTTTCTGCAGGTTCCAGTAGTCATTGAAGTAGACTATGGGGTAATAGTCTCCACTGACTGCATCAAACTTCACATCTGTAATAAACGCGGACATGGAGGGTGTTGAGTCTTAGGAGCAGAGAAGCAACTGTGTGGAGGTAATTGAGGCATGCAGATGTGGAGAGGCTTACGCTGGTCAAGAGGTGGGGGAACAGACCCTTTGACCCATGCTGTGTGGTCGTCCACCATGTTGATGGTAAGGTTGGGGTGCCAATGGGAAATGATCTCCACAGGTCCGTGGCTCTCTGCACGCTGGGAACAAGACCAATCAAGACATTGTTTAAAATGATAACACCATCAGGGAAATATTCTCATCATAAGGACTCTGAACTTAAAGAGCAACTTGCAGGTTGGAAATCCCTATAAAAGCATAGTTTAGAGTTCATAGTCTCGGAAAGAAAAAAAATGTATAACTACCCTAGAAACATATTCTGAGAAAATTGTGAGAAAATAACTCCCACATCTATAAGCCAATAACCGGAAGGGAGGTACCAGAGGGTAAACAGGTCAAGTTCAATGAATGGTGTGGATCCTAACACAGACACAAAGGAGATTATAAATAACGAAAATGCCTGTGAAGGGCCACAACCCTATAATTATGAGCCACCTAGGCAAGATCAGGGCCAGGAAGAGAACAGGGAAAAGAATGACCGGCAGAGGAAAGAAGTTTTTTGGTGAGTGACTTAGTAATAAAAGGTGGCTAACGCTGTGTTTGTGTCTATTGACTTCTTGATATTGTTAAATAAATTAACGTTGCTGTTGATCAAACATCCATGTAGATTGTCTTCATTTAAAGTCCTATTGGAATATTCAATATATTTTACAGCAATTGGGCAACATGGCAAATAACGTCAAACTTATTGCCCATATTTCTTCAGTCACGACCTTCTGGCGGAAAAGTCAATGTCAGCGCAAATATGTAACAAAGACAATATAACAATACTTGCAGGTATCTGAACACACACAGTGGAAACACTCACGAAATGAATGTTTAGAACTTTGATAAAGTCAGAATATGCTGTGTGACATGTAAAAGGGATGACATTTTATTAACAACTCATGTAAACACCATATTCGCAATATTGTGTTAAAATTCTGAATATGGTCAACTCACGTCAATTTAAGATGTTTACCTTCTCCTATGTAATTTTACGCTTTTGTGGGCGGGAGAAGCATATAAGTAAGTAAGTAAGTATATATACTCTTTTGATCCCGTGAGGGAAATTTGGTCTCTGCAATTATCCCAATCCGTGAATTAGTGAATCACACACAGCACACAGTGAACACACAGTGAGCCTACTACCCGTGAACCCGCCTACACACAGTGAACACACTAACCCGGAGCAGTGAGCTGCCTGCTACAGCGGCACTAGAGGAACAGTGAGGGGTTAGGTGCCTTGCTCAAGGACACTTCAGCGGTGGATGTGGGCATGGGAGAGCAGTGCTCAACCACTTTACCCACCCACATTTTTCCTACTGGGTCGGGGATCGAACCAGCAACCCTTCGGTTACAAGCCCAAAGCCCTAACCAGTAGGCCACGGCTGCCCCCAGTAGGGGCATTTAGGACATTTAGGAACCTGCTTAAAACGGATAAGCTTTCTTCTGAATTACTGTCCGTAGATTTTGTAAAACATTAATTTGTGCATATACATTTTTAAAAAGATATTTTCAGACAAGATGAAGTATAAATTCAATTTTGAAATCAACCTGCAAGTTGCTCTTTCAAGCGTAAAGTCGGCTTTTACTTACTTTTATCATTTCTGGATCTGCTTCTGTCTCTCCAGTCAAGAGATTCTTGGTCTTGAGAAACTTCCTCCGCTTGAACTTATTCAGCACTGAAATTTGATTGGGTCAGATTTTACTTCTTGAACATTTCTGAAAAATGTTTACTTTTGTAGCCAAGCTAAACAAAGATGCATATCTTGTCTCTTTATTCCCCATCTCCAGTGGATGACTTTATGGCACTCAAAAGACTAGGTCATTGTTAATTTGCATGCTGATCTTTGGGACAGCTTCTCCATTAGGCTTTGCTGACTCAGGACAAGCACTAATTTAATTAGTGGTTGCCATGACCAGGTTGGTTTAGGTTAGGAGACTTACTCTTTAGAACCATGACTCACAGAGTAACTCTAAGTAAGGATCCTTGCTTGAGTGAAGAGCGCCGACTTACTTCGAGAGGAATGGACAGTGGCCAGCCTGCGATACTGGCCCTTGCGCTTGGGGTCTGGATGAAAGCCACTTTTGGTGAAGTAGATATGAATATAGAGAGAGCCATTCTGCTGGAGACTCTGTAACAGAAAGGTCAAGTAACAACCATATCAGAGGTGTGTTTAAATATCATCTCAGTCAACACCTCACAATAAAAGAAAGCTGATAGGTATAGATAGAACTCTGATAAATATTCCAGTTTTTCTGGTCAGACCCGTATGCAAAGAGCATGTACCCCCTCCCCCCCTTACCTCTGGTATATCCAGTTCCTTGTCATGTTCATAGCACCCTTGGTCTCCTGTACTCCAGTCTCCATAGACTAGATCTTGCTGGAACCAGAATAATGATTGTGTGTCGTTGAATTCCGTAAATATCTCATCTTTAGAGAGATATACATAGAGATCCTAAAATGAAAAGAATCAGAGCAGAGTCAGAGAGTCTTCTCTTTTTATGATGGCAGTATGTCAAGGACAGTTTTGTTTGTAAGCAAGGATGCTTAAAAGATAACTCAATATTTGACATAGATCTCTGTTTCTTGAGGTCACCCGAGTACTGTAGATACGGGGGGTGGGGGGGTGGGGGGGGGGGGGGGGACTTGTGCAACCTAGCTCGAGTTGCTGCAGCTAACAGCTAGAGCAGCCAGCCATTTTTAAAATCATGAAAATCATGCTAAAATCATGACATTTATGAAAAATTGCCAGAGTTTTCCTTTAAAATAAAGTCCTGGTGGGTCAGCCTACCATTAGCGTATCCTTGGGGAAAAGGTTACGGCTGGGGACTCTTGGTGCCCCAGCCGGAGTGTTGGGATCTGGAGTTGAAGGGCCTCGACGGAACCAGCTACTGATGGCCCATATGATAAAGATCCTATGGAGGGGGTGTAGAATGTCAGGAATGTTAAGGGTATAACAATGCCAAGCTTCAACATTCAATTTGAGGATAAACTGTTATCACAACAAAGACGTATGACATTGTGCAGACAATGCAGTGCAGTCAATGAATCTGCAGTCAGTTTTAAGACTGAATCAGATAGGAATATCTGTTTTTAGGCACATTGTTGGGCACTGTTGAATTGTAAGTTCACTGTTTTGAGGAGAGTGCCAAAGGAGGAATAATCATTCACAGGAGAATGGAGACTGTAGTAAATGAAGTAGATCCAAAGTCCAGAAACGTGTTCTAGGTAAACGCACAAACCACCACCACAGTGGCTTCATTTCCTATCCTAAATGTTGTTTTGTATTCATAAGACATAGGAAACATCCATTCCCTTGGACCATGTCGCAACACAGTGCAACATATTCTGAATTGCATTCTGTCAAGGGAGCCTTTCCCCTGACACCAATTACAACAGCAAACAGCCCTGCACTCCTAAATATAAAATCAAGGCTTCAGCTAGTGACCTGGATGTTTCTGACATGATATAGTGCCAACACCTCTGAAATGCACCACGTAAACATACAGCCATTACTAATGATGAAAAATCTAAGAGTAATAAGCGGCAGAGCAGAGACTAACCAGATTATAACTGGCTAGCTGTTATTCTTTGGCTATGTGTTATCCATAAATGAAACACCTAATCCACTGTGTCCATAAACAGAAGCTTTCTAACAATCTTGATAGTAGGCCAGGGTGTTAAATATGAATGTTATGAATCATGATAAACAGTTCATCAATACCTCATAACAAACACGCAACTTTGGATGCATGAATAAACTTCAAGCAATCTCCATTCTTGGCTCAAAAACTCATTGCACGCAATACAGAATGTGGTCATTAGTGACACGCAAATAGCCAAGCTATGTGTATCATTTCATAGTTTTGCTCTATGATGTAAAAATAGTTAGACAGACACATAAATGGTAAAGTGTACCCAAACTTTTGACTGGTAGTGTATTTCTCAGCCATTTACCTCAGTTAGGGGTATAAAGGTACACGTATTTGTACCGAACCGTTTAGGTACAGGAAGTTAGGTTCAATACAGGTGCGTACGGAATGTACTACATGTAAATGCAGTTTTACAAATAACAGTAATCGACAGTAGGGTTCTTTGCTTGCCGACCATATTTCAAATTCGAGTTCCCACACAAACATAATGGCCCTCATTTATCAACCGAGCGTAGAAACCAGCTTACGAAATCAGCAGAAATCATCTTACGACAGGGCTCACGTGTGATTCATGAAACTTTCGTATCAATCCCATTCCAGTGTGTGGTTGATAAATGTGTGTTGATAAATGTAGCGGCTGGAAACAAACATGATTTAAATATCACGCCACTTTATAAGCTCGTTTTAAAGGCCTCGCCCCTAGAATTTACGACATTGAGGTGCATTATACGTCCAAAAGAGAAACATTTGTGACCTCGAGATAGCCACAGTGACGTTGCAAGTCCAGCTGAACTTTGTTAAGTTTGACAGCTAGAAAGGGGTCATCAAGAAAGGCGGGAAAGTATAGTGATTTAAAGAAATTATCTGGAGTAAAATGCACTTTAGATCGATTTACGGATGATTGGGGGTACATACGTTGAGTTGACATCAAAATCATGTCATTCGGATGTGTTTTGAGAAAGTTCGATTGTACCGTTTTCAGTCAAAACTCGTAGCCTGGAAGTGAGCAGGGCATATCAATTTCGCAGCTACAAAACGCTATTTTTATACCTCTTCTACAGTTCCAAACAACATAACACTTACGTGGTAGTGAGTAGAGGGTCCCTAAAGCCAAACCGAAGTATCCCGAGGTCTTTATGTGGTCGGATAGAGAGTCCAGAATTAATTTCATCAAGCCAGTACTTTTCCGGAAATGTTGCCATCTTTGCTGCCATCTTCAGGGGAAAGTCCGTAGGAGTCGACTGCTGAGTGTGTTGTAACCAGGGCTTTGAACCGATTTTTTTTTCCCCAATCGGTTCGTTCCGAACAGAAACGGAATTATAACGTTTCCGGTTACGAGTTCCACCAATAAATTGACGTTCCCGAACCGGTTAGAACAAAAAAATACTGTTCCCGGAACGGTTAATTTCGTTCCGGTCAGCTGTTTAATGCTATAGAATTATGTCACATCTTTCTCATCCAGCTTAAACCAAATGTAATAATATTACAACCATTATTACATAATAATAATTATATTATTAATAACAATAATTAAATAGGCCTACAATTATTTCAAATGTGTAGTTTATTGTTAAAAGAGAAAATTTCCACACAAACGTAACGACATTATTAAGACACGTGGTTATGCCACTCGGGCAACAACAAATTCCAAATGTCGGGGGAAAAGGCCATCCAGTACGGCTAATGTTCGCTAGTCCATCATTAACGTGGAGTCGACAAATATAGCTATTGATATTGTGTTTGGAATGAGCGTTTTAATTAACGATGGATCGTAATTTACCACTTATTTAAGATGTGGAGTGGAGATTTTGTAATCCACCGCTCTCTCTCCATTCAGTCAGCGAATGTCTGATGTGATGTCACACAGGAAGTGAACCTCAGCCGTCATGGTAACGTGTGCAGGAAAATAATTACTTTTTTTTTTTTTTTAGTTAATTAGGCAATGAAAACTTTGAAGAACGAAATAAAACCGGTATTAACCGGTTACCATGTGTTCCTGTTCCAGAACATAAAAAATAATAAAGTTTCCGGTTTCGTTTCTGTTCCCTGTAAAATACAAAAAGTTCCCGGTTTTCGTTTTCGTTCCTTGAACCGGTTCAAAGCCCTGGTTGTAACACGCTCTGGAAATTCACAATTTCGTCGCCGTTTTAAAAAAAAAAAAAGAAACATAGTCCAGTATTTCTTTCGAAATTGAAATGAAGTTGTATGGACTGGACTATGTTTTTTTTTTTTTTTTTTTTAAACGGTGACGAAATTGTGAATTTCCAGAGCGTGTTACAACACACTCAGCAATCGACTCCTACGGACTTTCCCCTGAAGATGGCAGCAAAGATGGCAACATTTCCGGAAAGGTACTGGCTTGATGAAATTCATTCTGGACTCTCTATCCGACCACATAAAGACCTCGGGATACTTCGGTTTGGCTTTAGGGACCCTCTACTCACTACCACGTAAGTGTTATGTTGTTTGGAACTGTAGAAGAAATTGAAATGAAGTTGTATGGACTGGGCTATGTTTTTTTTTTTTTTTTTAAACGGTGACGAAATTGTGAATTTCCAGAGCGTGTTACAACACACTCAGCAATCGACTCCTACGGACTTTCCCCTGAAGATGGCAGCAAAGATGG
Source organism: Alosa pseudoharengus (assembly GCF_046254945.1). Lineage (NCBI taxonomy): Eukaryota > Metazoa > Chordata > Actinopteri > Clupeiformes > Clupeidae > Alosa > Alosa pseudoharengus. The sequence goes on along the minus strand of NW_027468598.1, from coordinate 20,426,396 downwards.
CAACATTTCCGGAAAGGTACTGGCTTGATGAAATTCATTCTGGACTCTCTATCCGACCACATAAAGACCTCGGGATACTTCGGTTTGGCTTTAGGGACCCTCTACTCACTACCACGTAAGTGTTATGTTGTTTGGAACTGTAGAAGAAATTGAAATGAAGTTGTATGGACTGGGCTATGTTTTTTTTTTTTTTTTTAAACGGTGACGAAATTGTGAATTTCCAGAGCGTGTTACAACGCACTCAGCAATCGACTCCTACGGACTTTCCCCTGAAGATGGCAGCAAAGATGGCAACATTTCCGGAAAGGTACTGGCTTGATGAAATTCATTCTGGACTCTCTATCCGACCACATAAAGACCTCGGGATACTTCGGTTTGGCTTTAGGGACCCTCTACTCACTACCACGTAAGTGTTATGTTGTTTGGAACTGTAGAAGAGGTATAAAAATAGCGTTTTGTAGCGGCAAAATTGATATGCCCTGCTCACTTCCAGGCTACGAGTTTTGACTGAAAACGGTACAATCGAACTTTCTCAAAACACATCCGAATGACATGATTTTGATGTCAACTCAACGTATGTACCCCCAATCATCCGTAAATCGATCTAAAGTGCATTTTACTCCGGATAATTCCTTTAAGCGCAATACACTTTATTTTCGCAGAGAAAACACATCATACTACAAATTATTTCATTACAACATTATGACACTGCCAATTGCCCTTTGAAAATAATAAAAATTAATTTATGACTGTTGCCAAAGAGAAAATAATTCTCTCCACATAGCCTCTGGCTATCCTAAGCTATCAAATGTGTCAACATAACAGGCTACATTATGGCAAGTAAGCTACAAATGTGCAGGAAAAGTCTTTCTTGGAAAAGTCCAAGATATCCCATGAATTCAACTCTTCAACTTTCCAATCCTCTGCCGATTTACTGCTGCACTGTGCTATGCCACCTCAGAAACTTGCGTACACGAGTTGAGAGCGTAGCCACCGCTCACGTTCAAATTGATAAGTGGCATGCTTTGCATGGAAATGAGCATATGCCTGTCCTACGCCTGTTTTGTCATACACACATTTCATATGAGGGCCATTAAAAAGCAAACCATGTCCGTTTAGTCAATTAACGTCAAAACATTTGACACCTTTTCAAAAAACTATTCCCGTTGTGCATCAGCAATAGGCTTGGGTATCGAATATCGAGTATTGGTTGGAACCGGGACTATCTTTGCGATTTTCCCGGAATCGTTCAAAAGTTTAAATTTCGATTCCTACTTTCGATTCCCAGTCTGCCGACAGGAAGAAGAAACGTCTGAACACCAACGAAGAAGCGCATAGTTAATAGAATTAAAATTCATGGAGAAGGTCAGACTATTTCATTCAGAAAGCAGGGTTCCCGAGGATCCTTAAAAAGTCTTAAATAGGCTACAACTGAATTTTCGAAAGAGAGGTATTAAATGTGCGAATGGGACCGCCAGCGAGTGCAAGAGAGCGAGTGATGTCTCCATCCAGTTTCGTGTATTTAAAACGCAATTGTATACGTGATAGGCTATTAGGCTACGGGAGGAAGTGTAGTGGTTACAGAGTGAAGATGTTTTTCACGGGTTTGGTTAAAGGTGTGAAAACGGTAATAATACAGTAGGCCTATGTACAAAATAATATGCCTGGCGTTTTCGTGGTGTAGCTGAGGCCTGAGAGATAGACAGGGTAGCCTACGTGGAATGAGGGAGCCTACGGTAGAATGAGCGGGAGAAAGAGTTGGTAAGCCAGTTAGCGATAGGTTGGCCATATGTTCGAATTTAGGCCGGACATATGGGTTTTAAAAGCCCTGTCCGGCGTCCGGCGCAGCCTCAAGCCGGACGTTTATTTGTTCTCCTTTTTGGAGTTGCGCTTGGCATCTAAAGTCTTTGCTCGGACGCAGCATCGTTTCACAAACTATGGACGCGAAGACTGCTGGTGAAATTATGTGCAGTGCTTCGCAATCAGGAGGAAATACTGTATACCGGTATGTTAAGTTGATCTGTTTGCATCTTTCCAGCGTGTGTTGCTGGCCTAGCCTAGGGAAGAAAATATCTGTCTAAGTTATAATAGCCTACCTGTAATATCTGCCAGCAGCTTGCTTGCCAGCGTTTCCCAGTAGGCTAGGCCTACTTAGCAAAAGTTGTGAAATATAACCGCATATGTTTTGAATGTCGGCGACTGCTACATAAAAATACGTGCGTTCATAATGTGCGTGCTTGAGATGAAACCAGCAGTTTTCAGCAGGATCATGCGAAGAGGACCTGTCTCTTAATTAATTTAAAACAAGTCAATGGTTTTACAATGTTTCAGTCAAGCTTTGGTTGGTTTAGATACAACTGGTATGCAAAATGTAAAGTAGTGGATTAACTTTAATTTGCTGTGCTGCATATGGACAATAGATGCACATAGTAAATTATATAAAGTAGGCTTATTAAAATATGTAAATAGCTTAGTTAACTTTGAAAAAAATATTTAAGGGAATCCAGTCCAGTGCACATGTCTTTGGCAAGTAGCCCTAGGCTACTACAGACACAGGTGAAGAACAGCCTCAGCAGTAAGCAAAACCAAATATGTACAGTACAGCCAGCTTCAAAAGCAAGCAGTCCAGACCCTAAAATTGGGCATTTATAGCTGTGAAGGTAATTCACACACAATTATTTTCTTTCGCCAAAATATTTTTGGTAACTTCTGTAGACATCCAAAATGGGGTGGGGGTTAAAATTAGTAGGAAAAAAAAACTATTGCATTAAACAGTCTTATATATCTTTTTGCCGTGGTATAGTCTTAATTTTCATTTAGATGTCTTGAAAAGGTCTTAAAAGTCTTTAAATTTGCACTTGGAAAATGTGCAGATACCCTGAGAAAGACCGTTGGTTAGCTAGCTCATTTAAAATATCCTAAACTTTTTTTGACCCTGCCTTTAAAAAAAATCGGAATCGAGAATCGTTAGGAACCGGAATCGAAATAAGAAATCGGAATTGGAATCGTTCAAATTGAAACGATACCCAACCCTAATCAGCCATATTGTCAGTGAATTTTAGGTTAGCAGTACCTACAGGCTTACTGTACCAAAAATGAACCAAACATGACTTTAAAACGGAGGTACACATCAAACCGTGATTTTTGTGTACCGTTACACCCCTAAGCCCCTAACTCATAGTGGCGTAGTGTGCTCAACACACACTAGTATTATATGATTTCATTTCTACTAAATAGGTCCATCAAAAAGGTGAAATCCCCTATTCACCTTGAAAATGTAAAATTGTGGTTGGAAACATTGCAGAATGGTTGTCATGTAAGGGTTAACACTTAGAAGGACAATTTAATATCAGTACCATGTTTTAGTAGACTAAAATCTTTCAAAGTGCATAGTCTGGCAACTATCAATTGGGAAACATTTGCAACACTTGCATCGCAACGGGCCCTAACTTTGAAATCATTGGTCCAGCTTTAGATTTCTAATGTTACTTCCTACTTCACCTGTTCGCTGATTGAACAGGTAAAGATTGGCCGGAAACGACCACCATTAGCCCCAGAAAAACTGACATAACCATTCCAATGACTCCAAAGCTGATATCCTGACAGATATTTAGAGCAGCCCCTGAGGACTATAACGAAATGGCGAGCTTGAAATCAAGCGTGAAAATGTTTACTGAGTATGAACTATATAAGCCTACTGATAAATCTTTCACCTGCCAGGTGAAAGAAAGTGAATGTGCACATTCTTGACTAGACTCACCTGAAGAGAACACCCTTGATGACTTGCCACGCGTTCGGAGCCGGCTGCGGCTGGGGATCCTGTCCAGCTTCAGCCGTCTGTGCGACCTGGTCAGCAGCAGCCCCGCCATTACTGCTCACCTGCAGAACAAACGCTGTTAGACGGAGAACTGCACACGTACAATATAGGTACGTTTTTAAACCACATACCTTGTAATCCTCATAACAGGTAGTGGAGACTGATGATTATGATTAATTAACATTCACAAATGGCAAAAAGAAGGATGCGTTGGCTGTACAGGAATCAGGGTAGGCTATTTCGTTGCTCTGATTGGTAAGGTCTGTCCAATTGCGTGCAGAGCAGGCTTGTGCAAAATTCCAGAATTGAGTTGAAACTGGCTCTTAAATTCCAATTCAATTCTTGAATTTCACTTGCATTTCAATTTATATAGCAAACAGGAAGCAGAATTGTGATTCGAATTGTGCACAACCCTGGTGCAGAGATCTTCTATCCAATGTATTGGTTGAAACACACCCCATAATTATGTCCCAATGCTCCAATTCCAGACTCAAATTCTGAATACAATTTTGAGCATGGCTATGTCAGGTTACAAAGTACCTAGTATGTCGTACTAACTGCAGCCGCACTGAAGCTGGTCAAAACCCCATCCTACTATTTTTCCAGCATCTGGTTAGTTATATGGTTTGTTATTTTTCTAGGGTTTGGTTAAAGAGTAATTCCGAGGGAAAATGGGCTTTGATGTAGCTCAGTGTGCAGAACTTCATTTTCAGTTTAGTATTTAAATGGTATTGCATATAAAGTATTTCTGCAGATTAAGACCAATGGTACTTAATGACACATTTACATTCATTTGAATGAAGCTATGGAACTTTCCTGTGTATTAGCGCATTGTGCATAAACTGCAGGACTGCAAAACTCTGTACTGACCTCATCCGTGTATAAACCACGATACCCAATATATAAAAATAAGACGACGCTTTAATTATACGAAGAAAATGATATGAAGAAAATGATATGAAGAAAAGAATCACATTCCCATGTAAAGACAACCCTGTGTATTGACCCCATAGCTGGAACTTTTAGAAAATCAATGTATAAACCTTGATTAATAAGTGAGAAATTATGGTAAGTAAATAATCACAAGTCTACAACAAGACTACGGAGTCAGGGGCCAAGCACTCAAGAGATGCAAGAGTAAACCACAATTAGTGGTTGCATTTTAACATGTTACGTTAAGCCAACATAGCATGGTTAGTTCAGATGATTGGTCATCAGTCTCTGCTAGAACTGTAGGCTGTGTGTGACACTTTTTCAAGGACATCTTCAACAGATCAATGGAAACAACACTTGGGCCGAGTTTGGCTTGACACTGGAATGTTCATGATCACCAGATGGGCAGAAAGCATGGAGCATATCCAGTAAGACTGGTTAGGGTGACTAGAACACAAAACACTATGATTTTATTCTGACAATTCAGTTATGAGTGTAACGCCAAATAAGAATGAATCGAACACAGTTGAAGACTCCCTAGTATTATAATAACAGTAATAATAACAATAATAAAAAGCTTTATTTGTATAGCACTTTTCATACACAGAATGCAGCTCAAAGTGCTTTACATTTGGTATATTTAACACAATAGAGAAGAAAATAATAGTATTAATAATTGTGGCCCGTCTTGCGGACCCCAATAAATACCAACAATTTCCTGCAAGTTCTTCAGTCATTCATTCCTCTTCATTGCTGTGGCCATTTATGATCCAACATATATACTAAGCAAATACAGCAGTGAGGTCCTTAGTATTTGTTGTGATTATATGAATTATATACAGACGTTTAAGGAACACAATGACTGGAAAACTGTCAGCCTTTAAAGTGTAACTCCAGCGAAAAACTGACCCCAGGGTCTTTTTCTGCATTAAAACACATCAAATAAGCTGTGGAGACAGTATTTTTCGTTGATCAACCACCACAGAGCTTGCACCGGTATACGCTATAGTCCAAATCGCAAACAGTGGATTAGCTAAGGGCGGTGAGCCAAACGCTTCCCAAATAGCATTTTTTAACCAGTAATATTGTTTAAAACAGCACCAAACCTCGTCAGTAACTTGCTCAGGGTCCCTACACATAAAACGAAGCAGCACGTTTTTACGTAGTTAGCGAACCCGAAGCTTACCAACTGTCCCCCTACCAGCTCCTCCAACCTCAGCACGAATAATAGATTAACCAAACGTGACAGTACAACCCTGAGCAAGCAGCTGACGAGGTTTGGTGCTGTTTTGAACAATATTACTGGTTAAAAAATGCTATTTGGGAAGCGTTTGGGCTCACCGCCCTTAGCTATAGAGTATACCGGGGCAAGCTCTGTAGTGGTTGATCAACGAAAAACACTGTCTCCACGGCTCATTTAATGTAGAAAAAGACCCTGGGGTCAATTTCTGCCGGAGTTACACTTTAACCCTTAACCCCCTACAAGCATGCCATATAGCAACAGTGGCAAGAAAAAGCTCCCATATTTCCAGAAGAAACCGTTGAGCAGACCCCAACTTAATAGGGGGAGCCCATCTGCTTCTGGCTGGCTGCAGAAAAAGTAGTCTACAAGATAAAATGAGCTAACTAAAAGCTCTCATATACAGGTGTGCTTTCAGGTCTTTTTTAAAGATATTCACCGAACTCGCCTGTTTGATGTACAGAGGCAGGGTGTTCTGCTTTGGTGCATACTGGATAAAAGCAGCTTTTCTTTGTGCAGTTTCCTTTGTGGTTGATAAGATATTAAAAGCTCAGATATATATGGAGGTGCTATGCAATTCAGAGCTTTGTAAGTAATTAACATAACCTTAAAATCAATTATACAGGAGACCAGGGAGCCAGTGCAGTTCAGCTAACACAGGGGTGATGTGCATCCTCTTGGTCTTAGTTAAAAGTGTAGCAGCAGAGTTCTGGATGAGTTCCAATTTCTTTATATGCTTTTTTGGGAGACCAGTAAAAAGTGCATTGCAGTAGTCTAACCTACTAGTGATAAAGCAATGGATTAGTTTTTCTGCATCTTGTTGAGTTAAAAAAAGGGCAGCACTTTGGCAATGTTTCTTAGGTGGAAATAAGCTGCCTTGGTAACTTTACTGATATGGGGCTTAAATCCTAACTCTGTATCTAAGATGACACCTAGGCTTGTTACTTCTGGTTTAATCTGGTGTGCCAGGTTCCCAAGATTACTGAGAACAGTGTCTCGCTTTGATTTTGGTATGTGGAGGCATACGGATTGTGAGGTGTTAACGTTATTCAGTGTTAACACTACTCAAGTCTAAAGTAATGACTTACTTTTACTATGAGTACCTTTTAAGAAAAGAAAATGTTTGAAATCAGCACCATCTCTGCCCAAAACTACATCATCATCAACTACTGCAGGATTGCAAACCTGCGTCTTAAGACTAGTTGGCAATTAAGTTATCAAACCAAACCAGATACAAGACATCACCGAAGTGCTAGAAATGTTTTAAAGTAATCAATTACTTATCTAGCCAACCTACTGTAAATATCCAATGGGGCAACAAAGCCAGACAGCAAAGTTACCTAGCATCTAGCCTCGTAGCTTCTCAGCTCACAAATGTTAAGTCATTAATCAGAATTCTGCCATTATTGCTCCATTTGTCACGTCTGGAAAATGTAGGACTGGCGTTATAGCTCTGATGTAGCTAGAGGTAATAAATGAGTTTGATATCAATTATAGCGGATTGTCCAGAACAAATATAATGACTAAATGAAAAGGACACGCCATCTGATGATAACGATAGCCTTGCTAAGTTAGCTTATAGGCTAGTCTAACTAGGATTTAAAACGTACAAAATTCAAGTCATCCTGGTCTTGTGGCGACCATGCTAAATCAGCTATCAGCTAACTAGCTAGCCAGTGGACTTACTCTCACATGACTATTCGAGTAAAAATAGTGGCAGGCAGTTTTCGTAACCCAGATACCGAGCAATAAAGTGGGTAACCCGTTTAGCAGTCTATCGACTACATATATATTATTAATTCATACGATATCAAAGTGAAAATGAAATCTTCTGTTACCCCAAGCCTACTCCGTGGGGTCACACACAACCCGGCTTTCCATCCTAACGTTAGCTGCAATGTGTTTTGGCAAGTGTGAGAACATTTCGACAGAGATAAATGCCAATGGCAGACCCAAATATATGTCTATTCAGAGAGCCTCGTATGTTCGTGTATAGACTGTGGTGTACTTAAATTATTCCCTTACCTCGCCGTTGCTAACGGCAGTTTGATCAGTGGATTCGTTCTCCTGCGCCGCCATCTTACCTGTCTCTGTCGCACACTGCTGGTGATATGTAATCACATGCCTCGCGTGAGATTGCGATGAAACGATACATTTACTTGGTGGCCATTTTTGTAGTTTAAAGTGCACCTTCCCTTCATCAGAAAGTCTGCAAGTATGCTCAAATTCTTACATCCTTAAGCACTGACTTGATTGTAAAAAGATTACCATGGTTATTTGCATCCTAGAAATAGTAGAAATTGTAGTGTGAAAAGGCAGTAGATCAGCCTAGCAATCTAGCCTTCTCGAACGCACCAAAATAACATTAAAGCTCACGCAGCTCATGTAGGCCTGGTCTACAATCCATTGACTCAGCACATCTAGGCTATGAAAAGTCTTTGTCTCATAAAAATGATATGTCTATAAAAACGGTGAAAGAAACCCGTATGCTTAGTGCCAAGTGTAATGAGATACATGGCAATTGCATCAGTCAGCCTGCCAAACACAAGTTTTGAAATCTCCCTCTCTCACTCATTAGTCCAGATGTTCAAAAGCTGGTCTGTAAGGTCACTCTTCTGTGATCATCCAATCGTTTCCAAACAGTGACACCAAGTGGCGAATTGTAAAACCACAGGCATAGGCCTGGCAAGGCATCTTTTGACTAATGTTATACAGCCTGCCTCTTTTTTTACTTTTTAAACAAAACCCTGGGCTTACAATGTATTGATTGAAGGCAAAAACAGATGGATAGTCTATAGTATATTAAAATGGATAGTCTATAGTGTATGAAAATGGATAGTCTATAGTGTATTAAAACTCAGCTTATTAGTAAATGTCTGAAAACAGGTGTGTGTGTGTGGGGGGGGGGGGGGGGGTCATCTCCATTGTCTGAGTGGTAATGTACTAAAATGTGGAAAGATGACATAGAACTTAAACTTCTACATCTTCAGTTTCATATGTTTATATGTCAAAGAATCCATGAAGGGCAGTGGCACTATAAGGATACATAAAAATATATGCATTACAGAGTTAAGTAAATGGGGGTTTTGCACAATTACTTTGAATAAATAAAATGGCAAATATTTTTGTTAAGTCCTTCAAAAGACAGTCATCACAGTTGATGGTCATTAAATCATTACATATTATTATTATTATAAATCAGATCATTAGTGACGTGCTTCTGCACAAAAACAATAGTATTGTTACTAGGTCTATAAAGCGCCCATTTCTTCACTAAATTGGGAGTTGGCTCAAAAGACTATGTGACATTGTAAAACACATTTACTGTGGACACTCACTCAACAAGACATATTAGAATATGTCCAAAGCATGAGCCGTAATAAGGGGTATTGATGATGTGATGAGTGAGTTCCCACCTTAGCATAACCCCTCCCCTTGAGAGTTGAGTGACACTGTGTCCTAACAGCATGCAATACAAGCGAGCATCATAGCGACAACTTAAAGGGTTAAGGCTGCCAGTCTTATGACATGTTGTTTTCTATATTTCTGATATGTTGCTGATTGGATCATAAACGGCCACAGCAATGAAGAAAAGTGAAAGTGATTGATAATGACTGACTGACTATTATTGTGTTACATACACAGAATGCAGCTCAAAGTGCTTTTAATGTAAAGCACTTTGAGCTGCATTCTGTGTATGAAAGGTGCTATACAAATAAAGCCTATTATTATTATTATTATTATTATTATTGTTATTATTATTATTATTATTATTATTATTATTGTCTATGGTCTTAACACAGTCCACAAATCCAGGTTGCAGTGCATGTAAACTTTGTTCATACTGGAGGATGACAAACTGCTATAATTTTCTCACAAGAAGAAAAACAACTAAAAATCACAGTTATTTTGGTTTAAAATAACATTAAACTGTATTGTTTTATTATTATTATTATTATTATTATTATTATTATTATTATTATTATTATTATTAAAGGTCCACATTAAAAGTACCATCAGCATTTAGGCCTTAGAATTTCAAGTGTTCCTCTGTTTTTTCTTTATTTGAATCTCAAAAGAAAGTTGCCTGTGGAGCTTGAATATCACAGGTTATCATTTCTGCACAACCATTAGCCTAATTGCAGAGTCGATGCCTGACAGGCCCTTCGACAACGTTTAAGCTGGCTGTTAAATCTGGCTGTTAAATCAAACAAAACATCTCATCCTCAACAGCACGTTTCGAGAACAGCTATAATGGGCGGGCGCAACCAAAATTTCAGTCAATCGGCAGCGTAAGGAGGAGCCACACACTACGCTATGTTGGGCAAACAGCGTTGCCATATTTCAGCGTCAATCTGCATCATCTGTCCAATAACGCTGCTTGTCAGTTCATATGACTGAAGAGTATCCATATAGGAGATAGTTTGTAGATCAGTGATTGTGAGCAAAGGCCCATGCATACACTTCATGCGTTTGGACATGAGCAGTGTTGAACAGTGGTGGTGGTTGAGCAGTTGGGCGGCGGTGCACAGAAAAAATGACCTCCTTTGATTTCGGCGAAGGCATGGGATATTTGTGGTTACGTCCAGTGTAGGCAAAGTGTATATTTATTTGCATATGTTGTGTTATTTGTTTATAGTTAATCGGTTTCCACATTTGGGGTAGTAGTAGTAGTAGCGTACATAATGGATCGCGTAAAGAGTTCCATGCAGCAAGTACCGAACCCAATTCCTAAAGTGCTCAGTCGTCGGACCGGTGGTGCGAATAGTTTGGAAGTTGAGAAGGAAAACTTTGAGCGCAGTCAGGTAAGTGGATTTCGACAATTGTCTCTTGTACTATGCTGATCAGATTGGTTTATCTATGAATACATACGAACAGACTTGGTGAGTATTGTCTCTCTCTCTGGTAGGCTACAAACAGCCCTGGGAACTCAGAACACAACCGAAACGCACCCAGGGTATTTTTATGACCCTGTTTTTTCAGTCTTGGTTTCTGTTAATGAAACTATTATCGAAGGTAGTAAGCGTTACTTTTATCGCGTAATTTTGTTCAGTCCAGTAGTGTGAAACAATGCTTTGTTTACTATGGACGGCCAGCCAGTTAGGCCTAACTAACTTTACGCGGTGACACGAATTTCCGATTAAATGTGATTTAGTGTAAAAGTTAGGCCTACCATTATCCATCCATTCATTTTGTATACGGTCCAGTTATGATTTTATGTTTTCTGGTATGAGTGGACTAGTTAATTTCACAATGGCTTTATGTCATATATATAATGACAATGGCCTCAAGTGGGTTTTAGACGTTGGGTAGCCCATGTTCCTCACTGCTGACTGACTGGACTCATGCTTATATGAAATGCTTAATTATTCACAAAATTGGTAATTTCTCAGGGTTCACAAGTTTGTAGTTTCTGAGAGGACCTACATCCCACTTGCCATGGGTCAACACTGCTTTTGGGATTTTCTCAGTTCACCCTTGAGACAAGCCAAAATAAATATTATATATATTTATTATTATTTGTATTTATTTTATTATTATTGACCTTTTGACTCATAAGCCTAGTGTGTTACAGACTCTCATGACTTTCAAGATTTCCCAGGTCCTGGGATTCTTTTGATGATAATAGATATTCAGCATTAGATAGATAGATAGATAGATAGATACTTTATTGATCCTCAAGGGGAAATTCAAGAAAGCCTTACAAAGCCTTCTGGCTGTCAGATCTTGGCCTGTCCCTTATGATATGGATTTGCTTAGTAGCCTATTATATATATATATATATTTAGCATTCCAAATTCAATATGCATAGTCCACTTTTTAATCTTGCAGTGAATCGGCTTGGAAGGGGGATCTCATAGACATTATTATAAGAAGTTCAAATGGTTTGTGTAGTGGGAGGTATAACATTAAAGCTTATAGCCTCGGGACATGGCTTTTGGAAAGTGCATTCCACAAGAAGCGGAAGTGTGTGAGAGTTAGAGGAGATTGTTGATGGGAGACCTATAATCAACCTTGTTCCTGCCAGTCCTGAAGATTCAAGAATCAGGGAAAGTCTGGGTGTGTGTATGGTGGTAGTGGTAATGGTGGGGTGGCGGCGCCTGGCGGCTTAGCCAGGACTCATGTCAGTAACGCCTATTGTTGCCTCATCAGATGTGGGAGAATGGCAGATCTCATGTTATCAACACAAAGAATTTAGCCGTGATGTCTAGGGCTAATTGTATGGTGATTGTACATGCTTGCATTCCCCCTTTCCTCCCCCCACCCACCCACTTCATTCTTCCCTGGGCTGGGGAGCTAGAGCGCTGAAAAGTAGGTCACATGAATCAAGCAGCAGCAAACTGCATTGCTGGTGTGGTGTTGTTAGCTGCAGTTAGCAGAGTTCGTCCACCTTTGTTTTCTCAGGCTTTTCTTTCCTGTTTACTGATAAAAACAAGCTGTAAATTTCATGCGAGGTAATGGGGTGGATTAACCGGTGTACATATCCCAACCCACTACTCCCACCTCCCTTCCAAAAATTGCATAAACACGCTCTTCAGCCCCCCAACCCCCCCCCCCCCCCCCCCCGTTCACAACTAGGACAGGGACATGGATTATAGAGGCTGGTGTTATGAGACGCATGCGCACTAACCATCTGTCGGGCCTGGTCACTGGGTCACACACACTGGCTGGAAGATCTGTGACACTCTGGAATCCACAGTGCACTCGGCACATATTTAGCTTTCTGCTTTTGACATTTCTCTCCCCCCCCCCCCCCTTTTTTTTTGTGGCGTAATAGATTTGAGATGACAGTGGCCATGTGTTTTGGAGGAAGATTGGTATCTCGAGATGTTTTAGTTGAAACTGCCAAATTGTTTACAGACAGAGAGGATATTGCATGTAAGAAAAATGCATATATTCATTCACTTGTTCACCAAGTCACTGAATGCAGTGGACCATAATTTGAAATGAGCTTGTATTTATGGAAACCTTCCTGACAGCAATTAAAGCCAAAAGCTTTAACAATGTGCTGATGCTTTGCTGATTCACTCGGCAGATATAAAAGCACTAAGTGAAAAGAGTAGAGTCATTAAATTGGATTATACTCAGTCAAAATGGATTGGTAACTGAATGACCATGCAGAGCAAAGTAGAAACTATTAGCACGACTGCATTTAGAATTCTGATAAAACACAGGTGTGCATCTGAATGCTGGCACCTTGTTACTTCACACAGAATCATACAAGTTAGCTGGAACACAGATCTGAACACACATTAGACAGTGAGGTGTGACATTTTTGTCTCAGAATGAACAGGCTAACACCTTTTCCTGAAGATGTGTAAGCCCCCCCCCTTTCCTTTTCTCTTTCTTTAATTACAGGTTAATGCTTACACACATGGAGATATAGCACTTAGCATTTTCCGCTTATTTAACCCCATATTTCCCCAAACCCACCACACTAGTGTACAAGGTTAAAAAGAAAGAGTCACTGTGCATTGTGTTGTTCCGAATTCATTACTTAATTTCTGAGATTCTCAGAATACACATAGGCAACAGTGCAAAATACACATACCTCTGTAGTGTTGTGCGTATGCACACATATACAGTTAAGGTAAGGGTCTACAAGCATTGTCTAAGGTGCAGTATATTTCTTGAACTTTATTATCACCTACTTGTTTGAGACATGGCCTAGCCAAATGAGTTCCATGCTGTTTTTTTAGCCATACTGCCGGCTACTCTAATAGAGCTTTTCCCTCTTGTTCCGCTCCTGGAATGCATTGCAGGGATAAAATGGTTCCTCTGTGGTTTGAAATGTAGTGCATTGCAAATGAAAGGGTGTTCACATCAATGCTCTGTAATGACAAGAGAATGGTAGCACTTGTGGCAATATAGTGCATGCTGAGACTCTGCTTTTGAATCTGGAATGAATTTGCTAAGCTGAAGTGGCACAAAACTGAACACTTCCACTAATCTGGAAATCATAATTCATCAGATTCATAAACACTTGATGTAGGCTATCAATTATTTTATGGACAAGGACTGTGATTGCTAGGTTATGATGAGAATAGTGTTTGTTGACTGGCTGTTTGAGAGTTGAGACTTGTGAATGGGAGAGCACTTGGTAATAGCTCTCCAGAGCACACAACTGATAAATACAACAGACCTGCAGGGGCCATATTAAATTCATCACTGACCTCTTCTGCCTTTGACAGCTATCCTAGCTCCTGTTGCAGGGCGAGCAGAGTCAGAAAACATACAGCCTGTATTCAACACTCGTGTCTGCATTGTAATGTTAGTGCATGAGGCAGGAATTGTAAATGAGTTTAATTAGCTCTTATTGGAATTTCCCTGAGGAAAGTAAATTGGAAAATCACAGCCAAATACCATATGACCACAATCTTTGTACTGCTAATTTCATCCTTCAGTGCATATGACTATTGTTGTGCAAAGGGAGGACGGATAGCTACCAAGCAGACAGGACGGTGCCAGTTCTAGATAGCTAGATTCCTTCATGGTATTCCCCCAAATGTGACCACAAAGATGCATGTACAAGAGACACATATAGGCCTATGTATACAAGTTTTCTTGAATTAGTGAATATATAGGCCTACAGTCAGAGACTTCCTAATGAGGAGACACAGCACTCAAAAATTCCTCCATAGAAATGCATGGGGCTAGTTTGTAACGCCAATATGGCTGTTGTCTACACATACTGTATCCCACCCCTTCCTCGGCAAAACGTCGACATGTGAATACATTGAGCCAATCATGTGGTGTGAGGTGAATACATTGAGCCAATCATATGGTGTGTTGTGAAGACATCGTGCCAATCATGTGTTTTGAACTCGCCGCTGGAGCAAGATTGGTGTCCTGAAGCCTTGTGCACGCGAATTTCTGCCAAATAGGATGCCCGATGAGTGCCCAAAAAGCATTGCAATATGGCCGCCGAGTGGAGGGACTTGCCTAAAAGGACTTTGCTACAGTGTCCTGAGTATGTAGTTTTCTGGCACAAATGGGATATAGCATCCACCCTTAAATCTAAGTCTATGGAATTGAGTATGCATATTTCATGCATTATCCTTATTATCCTTATTAGCAGGTAATAGTTGTCAGACCTATGAGCTGAATTTGAGATATAGATGTGGTAAAATCTGAGCACTATGTTACTATTAGGCTGCAGGGGATTAATTTGTTGTGATGGCATTTTATTAGGTGTAATCTGGCTGTCCTCAGAGATGTGTCAGCACCATATGACACTGGAACTAAAAAGCAGTTCATGTGTATCATTATTATGTTATGAAAATGTATGCAATATTTATTTGCCAGTGATAACTATATAGTTGTTATAATGCCATTGTGTTTTATTGAGAGCTGCCCATCCAAGCCCGTAATTTGAATGTGTGTGATACAAAGCAACCATAAGAGTGGCAAATTACAGAATGCGCAAACTAAATCTAACACTAAAAGTGTGAAACATTCTTATCCTTGCATTAATATAAGATATACACACACTGTGAAGAACTAACTCAAAGAGCATCATCTCTTTTGGTTAGAGGCCACTGACAACTATTCATGCAGGTAGCTTTTAACAATGGAATATTGTCCTCCTAACTTGAATAGTGAGGCATACGATATAATCATGATCATGGTACCCAGACAAAATTCTGTAAAATTGAACAGATAAAACCACATTCTCTCTCTCTCTCTCTCTCTCTCTCTCTCTCTGCCTCACTCTCTCTGTGTGCTATCTTTCTCCCTGTGCTCGGTTGGTGATCTTGTGCTCTGTCAGTAGAGGAATGTTGGGGAGGAGCCTGTTCTGTGCCCCTCTGGCACTACAGGGCTCAACAAGGCAGTCCATGGCATATTCTCAGCCCCTCTTATCTGTCTCTCTTCCCTCTCTCCTTCATTCCTCCCTCCCTCTATCCCTCTGTCCACCCACCCTTGACCCTTTCTGTCCATGTGCCTTTTGACACGCTTGGTCTAATCAGGGTCTTAGTGCAACTTCCCTCTCTTGACCATCCCTGCCGCCGTCTCCTGCTTCTCTCTGTGATGTTCTTGCTGCCGCTATAATCTCTCTTTGTTCCCTTTGCTATAATTCTATCAAATCTGCTATGTGTGCATGTGTTTAATGTTATTTTCAGATGGTCAGATGGGACGCACACTGAGATGGAGAGATGGAAGGCATAGAAATGCCTGACGGGGCAAAGAGTAGCAGCCCTCTCTCACCCATGGTGCCCCCAGTCTGGCCTTGGATTAAAAATATCATGCCAGGGTGAGTGGGGTGTTAACTCACAGCCATGCCCAGGTCACTGGTATTGATGGGAACCTCCATTAGGCTGCTAATGGCACCGTGGACCGGGCCCACTAGTCTGGGTACCACTTCTGCCCATCATGTCAATGCTTCAATTTTCAGTGCTTTGATTTCCAAGTCTGGTTGGGCACTATAGAACAACCATGGATAAGCGATGCAGAATTGCATGCAAACAACAGCAAATACATGGTTCTGAAGGTGCACTGTGTTTAGCCATTGTTTCAGTTATGGTCATGTACTTAAGGGACTTTAACGTTGTAAACAATGTTAGGAAACGGAAGAGTGTGTGGCCAACGGGGATGGGCCAAAACACATACTGCACTTTAATTTACGGAGTTGTGGGTGACACCACCCAACTGAGATCTTTGCCTGCTCATCATTCGAAAACCCCAGTCTTGCTAAAATAAGTCCCGTGTGCATGTTGTTTGGATGGATATAAAAACATTTTTGGTTTCCTTTATTTCTGTCTTATTTTAGCTGTTTACTGCATATCGTGTATAGAGCTGATTCTTAAAGCTTAACATTACATTTTTTTTACCTTTTGCAGTGGACTCTGGTAGTAAGACATGCTTAATACACAACTGATTGTTTGGCCAAAGCACTCTGAGGACATTTTTACTCCGTTTTATATATTTTTTTACTTTTTTTGTTACTGACACAAAGCGTGCTGTTCAGTCCAGTTCTTCCAGTGACTGTAGTCTGGAATCTCTAAACTGAGATGATCTCATGTAGTAGTCATATGTTTTGCTAGTCAGTGAAGGGCAATGTGGTTTGGCATACCAGTCAGTTTCTAGGTTTAAGTAGCAGATAACACCATAAGAAGACTTATTTGGCCACATTGTTTCAGAAGCTGTTTTTTTCCTTGTTTCCAGGCAAATGACATGTCACCAGACTCCAATGATGGTGATCTCAGTGGTTAACACATATTTAAAAGACCTCTTAGTAAACAAATTTCTATGTTGTGTGCCCAAGGCCATGATCTGTACTTTGACCTCAGCGTTGGCAGAAAATGTCAGGTTGATGAACTTGTATTGTGACAAAGTGTAGCAGACATTCAACGTGTGTGTACGGCTATTTGGTCTCTGGCTGCTAGGCCATTGCTGAACTGCATGTCCGAACAGTGTGTGTGTGAGTGTGTGCGAGACCCATGCGTCTATGATGCTGTCCCACTGTGCGCACGTCGTACCAGGAAGTGAAGCGACTCTGTCAGTACTCAGACAGTATGCATTGTTTGGAAAGACGCCCTTTGTTCTGATTTTCCTTGTGTTTACTTCAGTTACAGCATCAGTTCATATAGACATCAATGAAGCCCACTGTATATTTTTTTCTGTTCACGTCATGGTTAAACTCGGTTTAATAGGTGTTTTGTAAATATCATAATGACACAGACAGATGTGGAGTTGTCTGGATTAACAGTATGCTTTAAAGAAAATTGTTTACACAGCCAGTGTGGAGCTTTAGTGAATTGAGCAATTAACATCACTCTGATATACCACCTGATTCTTTCACATTGTTGAGTCTTCACAGTTATTTATTTACAGAGGCATAGCCAACCTCTGAAATTAAATATGCATGTGGAATTCCGTCAGGCCGTTTAGATTACAGGAGGAAATTAATGACCAGTGAAAACAAACCAGAAGAGGGCACCGTTTAGCTAAACACACTATCATGACTGTTTTTCATAACGCTATTACTTTGCGCGGAGCGGATAGCCTATTCATGTGTGTCCTTACATGGAAAAAGGATGTAGGTCTATGTTAATGTTTTCATTTTTTATTTGTTACCAGCTGATTGGGATACAACCCATCATATTAGCCGAAGCCTTTAATGAAGAAAAAACATGAAGGAAAATAGAGCAGGATTCCTCTCGGTCAAATGTATAAAAAGTGTGATGCAAAAACCACCGAAAGTTACTTCTTGAAAGATTAAGCAACTAGTACAGATTACAATCTTGCGCAAGCGCCTTACATCCTCTCTATATAGCTTAGGTCAGTGTCAGTGAGATGTTTTTATGAAGTCAGCCAATCACGACAAGGTGGTTCTGAAGTTATGTTATGCTGCAGATGCTTTGGACGTCGCCCCAGCAATACGTGTGAATGAGACTGGCCGATGTGTTTGCAAATTATGTCGGGACAGTCTTGAATTCTCTTACCGCTATTTTTTCATTCCTTGAGAAGGGACCCGTGAGAGAGGCTATTTTGTCATCTCCGCAGCATGCCAGTGGCTCTATTTTGCCATCACTGATTCATACAAGTTAGACTATTTTCTTTTGAATAAGGAAACCACGAAAACAATTGTGATCACACCGATCACAAAAAAAAAGACTGCAGTCGTCTTCTTAGACCGGAGAATCTCTACTAGACAGATCTTTTCCTTGTCTAGCCAGTCAGATGATGTGATGGTCTACCGCTAATCAAGTCTTTATGGCGGTGAGAACAAGGGGAAGCCGAGCGCCCACGGAAGGAAGGAATAGGAGACTATTCGATACCAAATCGGGACACATGTTGAGCTAACGGACCACTCCACCTCCCTCTCCCTCCCTTGGCGGATCTTGCCTTTTCTTTTCCTTGTTTTTAATTCCTGTTGAAGAGGCCAGCGGCTCCATTCGTCTTAGCTGAAGTCGTCTTCCTGTCGGATTACTAAACTATGGATCTCAGTAAAATGGTAGGGGAAAAGGTGGTGTTTGTGAATCACTGGCTCTCTCAATATGTGTTTGAAAAAGAAGCTTTTAGAACGAAACGGTGCAACAGACATGCCTGTTTTGGGGGTTGGGGAGCAAAGTGTTTTTGGAGAGGGGTACGATAGCAGGGTAAATGCTTCCAGGATTCCTTCTATTTCTCTGTAGCTTCTGGATCGGCTGCAGGTTTGGCTACAACATCTGTAGTGGTCATAATGTAACTGTTGCCAGCGTGAAATGTTGAGCTCCAGATTTAGTGGAATGTGTATAGACTGAGAGTTACATTGTTGCTGGGAAATTAGCAAGCTAGTGTTAAACGTATTTTCATTGTGCTTTCCACGTTGTGAGCATCGCGCATCCTCTAAAACTCTGTAGTAGGGTGTTCGCACTTAGCCTATATTGAAACCTATACAATAAGCTTGTGTTTTCTCAATTTATGTTCTGTTACTTTCTTGAAGTGGAAGTTGAAGCTTATCAATGAAAAACGTAT
Organism: Alosa pseudoharengus; assembly: GCF_046254945.1. Taxonomy (NCBI): domain Eukaryota; kingdom Metazoa; phylum Chordata; class Actinopteri; order Clupeiformes; family Clupeidae; genus Alosa; species Alosa pseudoharengus. The sequence continues at coordinate 20,406,948 of NW_027468598.1, read as the reverse complement.
AGGGCTACGTAGAAAAGGTGTGAAACATTGCTTAACCAACAATAACAGTTGTAACTGATTTTCGGGGAGTTCGTCAGATGTGATCCTGATGAAGGCTAGACTGCTGTAGGCTACACTATAATTATAATGGGGACTTGATTGTTCTAAACTAGACTGATGTTGAACTGTTAAGCTGTGGAAATGTTAGTGTTTGAAACGTTTGATTAGATGATAATGGGAGTTGTATAACACTCTTGGCTGCAGTTTCTCCAAATTACACAAAAACTAATGTTTGTTATTTGTTATTTGGAGGTCTTTGTTGATTTAAGAATGCCACTGCATGAAATATTTATCGTAGGTCAGCCTTGTTTTCATTGGTATCAAGGCCGAATAGCATGCCTTCCTCTCTTCCATGACTTGGATTTTTGCAGCAGTTGCTACATCTGATACACACTTTTATACTTGGATTCTTGGTGTTTCTTTCTGAATGTAGTGAGAGAAAGGATATGCCTAGACCAGCTGTTAAGCAAGTTTGTTAGATCCTGGGGAGAATACAATTCACTCACTACAGCAGTGAGTCTTCTGAAGACCTGGCCTGAGGCTTTACACCCCCTCCCTCTGAGGTTATCTTGTCTGTCTCTGGATCAAAACGGCTGTAGTTGGCGTGGAGGCAGGTGCACACTAGGCCAGTGCTGGCATAAGAAAACCCTGCTGTTTCCTTGGTGCACTTAGAATGTTATTATAGTGATTCTCAGAGTGTAGTTAGGATATTATTACAGGACATGTATGGTTTATCCTATTACACTTTGAGATTGAGAATCTGATGTCCTGTGGTCAGATTCTCTATTTACTCGACTTGGATGCTGTTAGCTATGAATGGTGCACCTACAGACTTCTTATGATGTCAAACACATCCATTAAGCTATACTTATCACCCGGAGAGAAGAAATACTCTTTTGCGTGCTATAAATGCATGACTATTGCCTATAGTGGCAACCGGGTGATAAGTGATAACATTGTTTGTTTACAGTTGATTCCATTGTTGCGAAGCATGCTTCCAGGCCACACATTAAAATGGGTCTTCCCAGGTGTGAGATACCCAGGAATTATTCAGAAGGAGCCTAGAGATAGAAATATTTCTCGATCCTTCCTGTACTACTCACTGACCCTCACCGATTCTACCTCAACTGCACAATCCTTTACTGTTCAGTCAATACATTTATGATTTTTCTTTTTGAAAAGCAAGTTATTACTGAGTTATTATTGTGCAGCACATACAATAGAGTACCGAAACCATGACGTCATGGAAACGGTACGTCACACTCTTTGGTACTCTATTCAGAATGTTTTAGCGCAATATTTGGATAGATACCCAGCTTTTGAGCAGTTCTGAAATACTTTAAAGTGTATAATTCAGTATGTTTTAACAGAATATTTGGATTGAAACCCTGTTTTTGTGCAATGCTGTAATGGTTTATGAAATGTGTAGTGGTGTAGAGGTTTATTTCACTTTTGGTACTGTGTTGTGCTGCTCCACAGGATCGTATCATGATTGTGTTGCTGCTTTTCCAGCCGTATTGTTGTCTTTCTAGGTATTTTTTATAACTTGGCAGCTTCTTTTCAAGAAGTCCCTCAGTAAACAAAGATGATTGTCTCATAAGAAAGGCCTCTTTATAGTAAGCCTGACTATAAACCTTCCTTGAGGCACCATGATTTCATTATATTGTCATTATATTGTTTTGGTTCAGTGGGCTGTCCCCTAAACCTATATCTCTGTTTTATGACATTGGTTTTGTTTCTCTTTATCTTCTAGATGTCCTTTCAGTTGTCAATTGCACTGAGGTAACTGCTAGCCCTGATGTGTGAATGAAGCAGCTGGATAACAGTTGCTCGCATCATTTGCCGTGTGTGACACTGTGTGTGTTGTGTGAGATCAGTCGAGGCTAGGCGACCTGTCCAGCGTAGGTTGCCCATTTTGTCTTTCCATTCTATTCTGTGCCCTGGCGGTCGGTGTCGTAAGGAGGTGTGGAGTGAATGTTCCATGAGAGCGGATGTTTGAGTCAGAGGCGAGTAAAAGAACAGAATGGTCTTTAAATAGGGGGAGAGTGGCTGCACAGTGGCTGCATTATAGAGAGGTGACCTTTAAAGAAATGGGTGGAGTGGAAGGTGGGGGGGAAAGCATGGCCCGAACTGGGCTTTAAGAGTTGTAAGAGGAGGGGAAAGAAAGCATCAGTGTTTATGTGGCTATTAGTGAAGGCCTCGGGCCAGGGCGCACCCTTGTAAATGGAGGTGTGTATATAAATGTAACACTAGTGTAGTTAGATTGTGAGAATCGCAAGGAAACATGTAGGTGTTTTACAAGTACTAACAGGGTTTTTAATCTGGCTCGTTCATGGACCTGTACAGGCCAGACTGTCTTAAAATGTGCCATGCTTATTGCTTGTGTGTCACAGTGGCATTGATTGACCTTATAGGGCAATCAAAGAGACCTTCTGGGAAAGGGAGCCCTTCAGAGGGCACTAGTTTGAGTCTGGGCTGTTGTTTGGGTTGGCCATGTTTGCCTCAGAAGTGATGGGGGCAGTGCCAGGCATTTTTCATCCAACAGGAAATGGGCAGGAACGGGCTGTGCCAAGACAGGAAGCCAGCTTAAGATGCCCCCCCCCACCACCACCACCCTCATCTCTCTCCCCTCCTTTCATCCCCCACCGGCCAGCACCCAGGAGCAGGCTCCAGTCCCACTGGCTCTGTCCTCTGTCCAACACGTCAGCACAGCACACACAGACAGACGTAGACTTGGCCATGCAAGGCAGCTAAAGAGGTGGCATTACATCACTTTGGATGGGGACGAAGTGTCTCATTTCCCTCAATCTGAGTGACTTCATGGTCCACTCCCATGTCTCACTTCCTCTTCTCTGCCATACCACATATGGGTCTACACACAACCAAGAACTTTCCCCTCTGCCTCAGTTTCAGGCCTAGCTTCAGCAATTGGCTGTGTTGTCGACTCACTCGAACTGGGCAAGACTGCCTAGTCTGACTGATTTCCATGGAATCTCACAGCACTCCTACACACAATCACTCCAGGATACGCTCTCTCCCTAACCTAAAATTAGCTGGCCGACATGCTCTGAGTTTCTATATAGAGAAGAGAGGAATATGGAGTCCTAGCAATAAGCTACTAATGTCTTTTAAATATCACTGCAAGTAGGTCTCGGAGGATTCACCTATATTAATATCAGCACTTATGTCCCAGTATGTGTACTCAGCAAACTTTCCGAGCCTCCTTTTTTTAAGGAGGGCCGGCTCTGATGTATTAGGGCAGCACTCAAACAGGCCTGGTCTCATGTTCACAAGTGTCTCAGGAGTGCTTATCTGTTATGTGATCAGGCTTCTCTTGTCTCTCTGTCTCTCTCTCGCTGGAGGGAGAGAGCTCCCAGCCAGAGATGGTTTATGATAATGGACCCTGACCTGCAGCGGGCGAGGCCATTTTCTCTTACTGCCTCTCGCCTCCCTGCCTTCCCGCCCGCCTCCTCTTCAGGCCCTGTGGGTCACCCGAGGACAGCTGCTGTTGGACTCCGTGAGAACAGTTCCACTGCTTCCCGGTGACATTTGTTTAATTGATTTTCCTTCGTCCAATTTGTCTTTCTACTACTTTGACAACTAAATTGCTACGGGGCCTTTTTATCCACAGATGCTTCAAGACAGTCTTTCGCTCTGGTTTGTGGCTCTAAACCCATTGCTGAACAGAGTTATCAAAGAAGGCCCTATGCTGTTGTCGTCATTATGGTCATTAAATGGTTATGACCCATTACCAGTATGGGGAGAAACAGAAAGGGCTTAAGTAAACTAACTTTGCCTTTCATGTTCCCATAACACTTTCATAGTTAATTTCACAATTACTTTCTCAAGGGAATGAAGAACAGCTGAACCATGAATGGCTGCTGAATCATTTATGAAGCAATCGCCTCGTATCACTTGAAAGACGGGCCAAGAACAGGGGCCTTGTTTGGCGGTCAGTGCTGTGCGGTGACAATGTTGATTCACACGGCGTCTGTCGCTCTCCGGCGCAGGGACAGACAGGGCTGTTTGGAGCGAACACACGGACATGGAGGCTACTTGGTATGCAGGCGACACAGGGGGCTGGGAGCCCAGCAAACACAAGCTGGACTCAGAGGGATTCATTCCATGAGCCCACAGACACAGAGCAGTTTGGGCTTTGGTATAAATAACACAGCAAAGAGTCTGCTTTTCCTTCGCTGCTCTTGTCACATTGTCTCTCTCTCTCTCTCTCTCTCTCTCTCTCTCTCTCTCTCCTTTTTTCTCACGGATGTCTTGATGTGTTTCCCCCCTCATTTTTGAATAGCTCCGGGCCTAATGAGGAAGCTCATAGTTTCGCTTCAAGGACGGTCCGCACTGGTCAGGGAGATAGTTGGGGCGTGGGTGCCAGCGAGCCGCTCCTGCGGATGCCAAGAAGCCGGGGCAGCTGGCTCTCTCATTCACACAGATGACAAAGTCTCAGTGTGGACAAATTAGGCCATGCTTGTGTGGGAACCACTTGCACTGGGGCTGGTGATGGTCCAGTAGTCTCTCTCCTTTTTCCTCATTCGTGTGAGGACTTGGAAGATAACCCATTTGCTATCCGTTTTCCCGGTAGAATATTTTCTAGCCACAAGAATTTGCCCACCAAGTAGTATCCACACAGGTTACATTGGTGAAATTCAATACTGTTGTTTTTCTTCTTTTCTTCTTTGTTGATTGATGGCAAATCCTGAGAACTGTCGAGATCCAGTGCTAAGAACATTGAAGATGAGGAATTTACTGGATTCTTAGAAGCTCCACTCTAATGCAGCTCTGCCTACAGTTAGTCGGTTAGTTTAAAAGCCACTCGCTCACTCCAGCCTTGCAGGCCCCGGACGCTAGATCTTCCTCGCTTCCCTTTGAGCGCACAGCTGTGACTTAATGAGACACTTATCCCTCAAATCCATCATGTAGACACAAAGCCTCTCCTTGTCACCTTTGAGCTGCGCGTGTGCCACGGGCCCCAGGCCCAGTGTTGCCGTGGGGAGAGTGAGGAGCGAGGGGCCAGTCAGCATCACCGAGTCATTTGCAGTCGGGCCATTGAAGCTGCCTTTACTGTATCCGACACAATGATTTTGCTTTCTTTTACGGGAAGTTTGACTTTCTGTGGTCGGGTGTTATCAGAAAATATGCAAGACCTGCTATGAGTCAGCATCAAAGGAAATAGCCCAGTCTGTGTGTGTGTTATTTTGTTGAGAATATTAACTGAATTCCAGAGATTTTTTTTAGAGCTTTTCAAAAATTTTGAATAACCTTGAGATGTGCAGTAACTGGTTGGGACTCTGAATTAGCCACCATGCCTCGAAAAATTATAATGCCTTACTGCAATATTACATCTTACTTTAATATGAACGGGCAAGGGGATGGTGGAGGTAGCTGTGACCCTGTGCAAAGGTTTCCTGGGAAGACTGTCTGGCACCTCTCTCTATGGCACCTGATCTATCAGCGGATTGAGACAGTGTTTTTGTGGTAGCAACAGATGGCTGATAGGGCTGGTATGTGGCCCTGTTTGTTCAGCCGCGGGAGTGTGCTTGTGTGTTCATGTGTAAGGGTGCATATACATGCATTAGGGGAGGGGGCATATAAAACATTTATAATGAGTTTCTTAGTTACTTTACTTGGGATTAAATGATTGGAATTGGTTGTCTTTTCCTCATGCACAATGTTTCATATACTCCAAATGGTAATTAAAGGTGTATGAAACTGCCTTATGTTTATGCTTAAAGGTGCTAGATAAGTGATATTACGCGGTTTCTAAGCTAAAACATTTTTTGTTGCATACAGCTAACATCACCTCACCATTCGATGGCTACCTGTGCACCGAATACACTGTAAAATAACGCGTTCTCCATGGACAGCCTAGGCCCCAAAAACAGCCACAAAACAACTTGGGCCAATCTTGCCCATAAAACACAACAAACTGTTCCAGCAAAACACCGACGAGATGCGTGTTTGGGAGAGTTTCAATTGCACGGGAGAGAGGGGGAGGGAGTAGCGATCTAGCTCTCTGTTTTGTGAAGAAGTGACCTTACCCTGCATTGCTTATAGCACCTTTAAGCATTAAAGTTGCAGTTAGGGATTGTGCAAGTCGTGTTTGTTTCTGTTTCTGTTTATATTTATATTTACATTTAATAGCAGATGCTTTTGTGCAAAAAAACGTACATTATATTTTAACCAAGGTTAAGAGACCTCTCCCAGAGAAATTCCACGAAGGATTTCATTTTTGTTTGGGGATAGGCTGTCCCCACTTTGTTTTTTTTCCAGTTTTTGGAGCCTGGGTTACCCATAGAGACCAGGCTTTTTTACAGTGTAATCAGCTAGCGGTTGTGAGGAGATGATTGCTGAATGTGACAAAATGTTATGGGCTTGAAATCACGTAAAATCCCTGACTGCACCTTTAAGTAAGTGTCACATAAATGTGAAGTTGTCTTTAGAAATACTTTTTCCCCCCTGTTTCCTTAAAACAGTAACCAAGTTCCTATTTGTATATTTGGGTTCTTGTCTATATTTACTGTTTCTGCATTTTATAATGTCAATTTCCTCTCTGTTTAAACATGCAGGCAGTAAGCATCAACAAGGCCATCAACACACAAGAGGTCGCCGTCAAAGAGAAGCATGCCAGGAATATCCTTTTTTTACACATTCGTTCTTTCTGTCTGTGTGTGTGTGTTTTGTGTGTGTCTGTGTGTGTGTGTTGGGTACAGACAGTGCTGAGAGTGTTTTAGTTTCCATGTGAAGGAGGGCTGAATTGAACTCGTTAGCTGAAGCATGCTGGTGCGACGGCGATTAACAGGAGCTCTTTTGTCTGACGAGGGCACAGCGCCTTCAGTGCATCACACACTTAAGACAAACCAGACGCCACTAGTCTCTATCTTTTTTTCTTTTCTATCCTTATGTTGATCTGGTTTACAGCTTGTCAGCTTGTCTCTAAACTGATTTACGAGGGACAATATCAGTGGGCTATACACTACTCAGTAGTGTAGACAGTCGAGGTTGCCTCAGACCTGCAGTTTAGCTTATCTGAAGGTTAGCTTCTCTGAAGGTTAGCATCTCTCCCTCCTGTGTGGTCTCTCCTTGACTACCGCCTCCTCACCATGCATCTTGGGGACCCACCATGAGAAGGGTGCTCACACCTTCTGGGCTGCCGTCAACCGGCTGCCCCTGTCCAGCAACGCCGTGCTCTGCTGGAAATTCTGCCACGTCTTCCACAAGCTGCTGAGGGACGGCCACCCCAACGTGAGTATCCCCCTAACGGCCTGCTCCTTACACCTGGCCCACCAGGTGATTGGTCACTGTAAAAAGATGAAGGTGGTAGATTGGTCTGTTTGTTTTCTAACTGTATTGTATATTTACTGTTCCAGGGCTTCTTTGAAAGATAAAAAAACTGTCTATGTTTGCTCTCTGCTCCTGGCAGGTCATAAAGGACAGCATGAGGAACAAGGCGGACCTTACTGACATGAGCAGAATGTGGGTAAGGAACAGGAAATCTTTCTGCTGATCTTGTGGGTCACACGTAGCAGGCTGACGAACCAGCAACACACACACACACACACACACACACACACACAATTCCCAGCGAAACCAGCTCATCGTTCACATTAGGCCTGGGACAGTTGACTGACAGCTGGTGTGAGGGCTTCAGACGTGTGTGTGACGACGTTGTGGTTTCACAATGCGCAGTTAGGCTGAGTGAGGGAAACCACACACACTTACCCTGAACTTTTTTCCTAACCTGGCTGTCACCGTGCGTGGCGCTGCATGACTCATAACACATGTCTTTTCGGAGGCTGTTCAGCTTGGCTGATGGCCTGTTCAAGTCAAGTAATCATGGATGGGACGATTAAGGCATCAATCAAATGGGTGCTTGCCAGCCTGCAGCTCAGGGACAGTTTTTCTATCAGTCGGATGTTGTAGTGAGAGGAAC